>NW_011371182.1:0-16635 GCF_000735185.1 Notothenia coriiceps | reverse complement strand
TTTTCAACCATGCAACAAAATATAAATAGTCCTACAAATACTTTTATTTTATTTCCTTCTTATTTTTGTCTAAGCTCAAGGGAGCCAGAGCGGAGGGCTTAAAGGGCCGCATAAGGCCCGTGGGCCGCGGGTTGCCGACCCCTGTGCAAGTTGCTTACACAGCAGTCAATGATGGACATCAGAAAATGGTTAAAACAACCAGCCCTTATCGCCAGCAGTAACACTGCATCTACTGCAGGGTAATAACAGTTCAGATCATGGGGACATTACGTTACCCGCGGCCACTGTCGTGGACACTAACGTCCTCCCGCCCGCTTTGCCTGCCTCGCCCACGGAGGCGGAGCAGCCGCAGCGGTCTTCGTTGCCCCAAACACCGCCACCCCTCGGCTGCCTGCAAGTGCCAGAGGACCTCGGCAAAACAGAGCCTGCCCAGGTATATTTAAAAAAGTACCCAACTCGCCTGTACAGTGGGGTAAGGCGCTCATATTGCAGCTCATGGTTTCAAAACAGAGATTGGCTGGAATATTCATGTAAAAAAGATGCCATCTTCTGCTATGCATGTAGACATTTCGGTTCAAGTAAGTCAGATGCCTTCACCACAACTGGCTACAACAACTGGCACCATGCTCTTATAGGCTATGATAAGGGACTGGGAAGGCATGAATCAAGCAAAGAGCACATAGATCCATAGATCTCCTCATGTTGCTCTCAAAGTGCACCAGATTGAAGCTTTTAACTTCAATATTAAAAAAAAAATCTTCTCGGGGGAGCATGCCCCCGGAACCCCCTAGAGGAGGTGAGGACCCCCCTAGAAGAGGTTAGGACCACTCCCCACTTATAAAAATAGCACTTTACCACTGCACACTCTCTAATCTCAGATGCACCCTGAGTCATTTTGTTCTGGAACCGGGCCTGAGCATAGGTTCAAACCCCACTGCAGTCAGCATGTCGTTGGGTCCCTGAGACACTTCACCCCAAATTGCTCCTGTGGGGATTGCCCACAGTATTGAGTATGCAAGTCGCTTTGGATAAAAGCGTCTAACAAGTAACATGTAATAATAATTAATGTATGATTGGTGACATCGAATCAAGTCTCCTCCTTTGTTGCCACTGAAAAGGTCCGTCTGTTCAGTAAAAAGATAAGATGTGAACATACAGGCAAGACGAAAGGGATGAAGAGAGAAATTGTTCCTAGAAGGAATCCAAACAAGCCACACACACATTTTAATCCTGAGTGAAATCTGTGCTGAGTAAATTTCAATCCTCCACTACATCCCTGGTTGACAAGCAAATTTAAAAGAGCTTTGGAGCAGCAGTAGCAGCATATCCCTACAGTCGTATCAAATCCTCATAACTCTAATTGTACGTCTATTTGAAATACAGCAAACATGTATGTCTTGTTCAACCATTGAGGTTTTACTCAGTTGTAGGCCCTGGAAACAATCATTTAAGCTGATGTGTGAGCCTGTATGACATTTCCTCACCACTAACAGGAAGTAGGCAACCTACAAATCCTGCGCAATATGTGGGCACTACTTGTTTCATCATCAGTATTAATCAGATGTAATCCATCAGTACGGAGGAAACCCATTCATGAATCAAGCCTGCTGAGAAAGTTTAACTGAGCAGCTGTCTGTCTGTCTGTCTGTCTGTCTGTCTGTCTGTCTTTCTGTCTGTCTGTCCACTTGGCATCAGGAGGGGTCCATGGACAGCCTGTATGAGGCGGTGCAGAGCTCCGGTGACGGACCCCCCCGACCCATCCCCAGCCGAGCCTCCAGCCGAACATGCAGCCGCTCCTGCAGCCCGGCGGTGCTGCTGGATGACAAGTGGCACGGCTCGGGAAGATCCATATCTATGGTGAGAGAGTCAGAGATCCAGAAATGTATCATTACAGCAAAGACACAGTGCGGATAACAGCCCAAAATAAGACGAGTAAAGTAGAAAAACACGTTTATGAAAGAAAATAAACAACAATGGAACGAAAATAAGTAGCAGCGTTGAACATAAAAGTAATGAAGCATCAGCAAGTGACCACTTTAATAGTGTGTAAAAAGTAAAAAGTGTATGTTGAACAACAGTAGTGTAACAGTCTGAGGAAGTGAAGCAGCAGCCAGTAATAACAAAAGTAAAATCTATATTTCAAAGATTCAAAGGTTCAAAGCTCCTCCAACAATGCAACAGCTAGGCTATATACAAAAATATACACATGTATATATTGCACATAGACGCTCCTACAAAACAGTGTGATCCATCCGGTATTGGTTTGGTGGTTGCCCGGGTGGCTGTGGTGGTTGCCCGCCTGCTGGAGGGAGAAAGGAGAAAGAAAAGGAGGAACCTACACTGTGTGTCCGCTCATACTGTATGCATGACATACGGATTATAGGCGGCCTAATAACAATCATAATCAGATTGTACGGGTCACTCCACAGAGGAATTGGGACTTGTGGCCTCCCAGCCACCAGATTGTACTTTCAAAATAAAGCTGATTATGAAACGGTTGAAAGCTGCTGCTGAAGCCACACAATTCAGAACTGTGAAATACATGTAATTGAACAATCATTTACTCATTAAATCATTCATTGTGCAGATAATAAACTAACATCTGACTGAAAATGCTTTGTTTTCATTCAGGAGATGCCACAGATGCATAGGACCATCTATGATAAAAATAAAAGAAGGTGAGAGCATTTTGTGACTACTCGTTGTGTCATTATGCTGTAAAGTTAAACAGACACTGAAACTGAATACAAAACATTGTAATCCTGCAGGCTTCTACTGTAAAACCTTCTTTCTGTTTCTTTTGTTGAACGTGCGTGTAAACTGCAGAGAAAATCACGCAGTGAAAAGGCTTTTGTCTCCCATAGAGTAATAATATATGGCTTCCTGTTTATTGTCACCGCCTTTTACAGTAACACTGGAAATCCATCCTGCTACAGCTGTGCTCTTCGTCTTATTCTTATGTCTTGTTCAATTGGTCTCGACAATTCAATCATGTATCTTAAGAAGATCGACAGCCCACGACATAGACATTAGAAACAAATAATATATATACTATATATATTTATTTTGATTGTTAGTAAATGCTCTTTGACAAGCAGTCTCCTGCAGACAGTTGAAAAAGCAGACGGCAGATTATAGCTGGTTGACTAAGAGGATTGAAGGCCCGTTTGCTTACAGTCTGCAGTCACCTCAACACCTTCACTCCCCGGCACAGTTTGAGGAACAGATCATGCACCTCTGCACGGTATCTAGCTTGTCCTCAGTTTAGTCATGCTCAATGGTTGGCTTTTGTTTGTGTCTGTCTTTTGGTATCGGTGGGATTGTTTTGGTTTGTTGTCAGGCTGAAATGCCATATCATCTTTACTTAGTTCTTAGAGTCTACCCTAAATGACTCTTATTAGAGGCAGTTGTGTAATATCATTGATTATTTTACTTCCAGAACACATATATCCAAGTCTGCCTCAGATAACGACACACTAGGTGAGTACAACAATGTCCTTTGGGTTTTGTTAATTCTGGGTGTTTATTTTCTTTCAATTGGACCTCTACCCTACACCTTAAGGAAGACTACAGCACAATATTTGAACTTCTCTGAGTTGGAAAGAAAATACTGTTATGTGGATTACCGGTATTTAGATTAAAAAACCTCCGATGACCTTCTGTGACTCCGAAAACTATTTCATTCATTTATTGTTGATTCATTTAAAACCCCAAATCTTTGTGATTTATCTCCCTCCACGGCAGATAACCCCGGCTGTAATGCTGCAGTTTGGACGTCCGCCAAGAGCAAAGAAGATTTAGTCCGCATCCCCAACAATCACAATGAAGGTACATTGGAAATAAATAGGTTAAGCTCATCTATATGGCAATGTTCATTTGGAATCCCAGCATGACGTCCAAAGATTTGGGCTGGGTTTTCCAACCAATTTTGGTGATTAAATGCTGCACCAAACAAGCACTGTGAATGTTGTACCCAATCATTTCTATTGAGGCACATGAGGAAGGGATGTTAAATGTCCAGTGTGAAAAGAAAGAATGATTACAGCAAAGGCTATGTTAGACCTTATTTCAGTCAGACAACTCACGTGTTTCTTTAACATGTTTATTAGAAGCAGCATATAGTTGAGTTTGGCGTCTAGGCTCGGGCATCATCACTCCATAGATATACATAGCACGATGAGTGATGATTAAATAACTAACCCCCCGAGCCTACATGTGGAAGCTGGGGTGGAAGCTGGGGTGGTGGTGGGGCAGCAAGCAGCAGCGACGTAGAGGTAGCTGCAGCAATAGCAGCCGCAAGCAATGCATAGAGAGAGATCTGGCAGGTTCAATAGAGCGGCAAATTAAGGAGACTGCGTTTGGTTGGTTGTAGAGTGGCAAGGGGCGTTATGTATGAATGCAGCATAAGTGCTCGAGTTGACTGCCTGAACTAGCTCGCAGGCTTCGCCCCATTTAAGATGGACTTGAACAAAGGTGCATTTGTCCTTTAATCTTGAAAAATCGAGACATGAATAAATCAGCTTCCTGGGTTTTGCAGTGTTTCACTAACCTCATGATTGTTACATGTTGTTTCCCTGCAGAAATGAAAAAGACTAAACACAAAACTGAAACCAAAGACGGGAAAGGAGCCCATTCAAGCACAAAGAAAAAGGAGAAACCACACTCAAGCCACGTAAGAATACAACAGAATCACTACAGTCTACTAAGCCAGGTTCCCCTATTGATGGTAACCTAATGAAAAGTAAAAGTACATTTAAACAGAAATATTTTAACCCCTTGCCTGAACTGAAGCCGACTCCTTTGATTGGTTCTGTAACACAATTACATCACTATGTCATGTAAATAGAGGGCTTTTTGAACATTAAAGCATGGAAACATGTCACAGTAGAGACAGAAAATACAAATATGAACCTCCAAAATGATCATAACATGTCGTGATTAAACAAAATGCTCCTCCTTTATCTCTGCACCACTCTTATTAACACAGCATTAACATACTGATGCTTCCCTGACAACCTAAGTATCTATACAAATGTACCTGTTGCTGCACCAGCAGATGTGCAAATGTTTGCAAGTGCAGACTGGGGGTCACATGACGCAACAGGCCATTGTGTGTCTAACAGGCAGCCAACTGCTTGTGACATCCAGAGAGCCTATGGTGACCTAAATGGCACAATTGAACATAAATGCTTATTTAGTATTAATACAGTGCAGATGGCCCACAGAGGGTACCGTGTAATCTGTGGTCCAGAGAGAGATGTGAAAGAGTAGGACTGTGTGTGTGTGTGTGTGTGTGTGTGTGTGTGGTTGTGTGTGTGTGTGTGTGTGTGTGTGTGTGTGTGTGTGTGTGTGTGTGTGTGTGTGTGTGTGTGTGTGTGTAGCAGCCTGTTGCCAGGTCACTCAGTGCCCATTCTGACTAATGCCCATCATAGTGAGAAGCAAACAAAGCAGAGCCTGCCAGTAGTGGATCAGCAGCAGCTCTTAGTGTCTCACAATGTAGCTGCTAAAAGGACGAGTGACCCAAATGGGGAGAAGATATTATGCCCACCCTTTCTATAAAAAACCTCTAAAACCAAAACAAATGTCTAAAGCTGTAAGCCCTACGAGGCTTCATAAGACAATGCTAAGATGTTAAACAGGTATAGTGTTTACTTTGTATTCTTACCACCAGTTCATCATGTTAGCATGCTAACATATGCTGATAAATATTTAAAAGAAAGAACCGCTGAAGTGTTTCACAAAAAACTAAAATCTCAACCTCTTAGTGACACTAAAGGAAAGTAAGAGCTAGGATTGATCCTCTTGGGACAATGAATGTGTGAAATTTGATATCAATTGAATTCAATCTGGACCAAGTTGTAGACCTATCAACAGACACATTAATGCCACTAGCAAGGCGAAATGAGAGGTGGGAGCTAAAAATGTTTTTCTATTAGCATAAAGTGCATTTCGTCGAGCAATCAGAAGAGATGTCATCTTCTAACAGAATTAGAAATGAAAACTAAAATGTTGTGTGTTGTATTTATTCAGAATCTACACGCCAATGGTGAGTCTAAACCTGCAGCCAAAAGAAACCAAAAGACTGGAAAGAAAGCTGGTGGAAAAAGTGGGAAAGATGGGTCAAAGAAAAACCACAACTCAAGAGGTGAGACAACTTTCTGTACCAACGACGAGATGACTGTGCCGTTTCCCTATTCCCTAGATTCATCTGTCCTTTTGTAACTTCGCTCTCCAGCGACTGAATGACTCATTTCCAGGACTAAACTTAGTCATGCTTACAGTTACAGATTTCAAGATTGTTCTGCTCTGATGAATTTTACTTCTGCTCTGAAGTTTCTTAACTCCTTCAGTGTAGTTGCCTTTGATGCCTTTAGGGCTGCTTTAGAGTAAACAAGCATCCTTAAACTACTTATAGCTAATACAGGCCAGAAGAGATTCTATTTTTCTGTTTGGCCATTTTAATATTCCCTCCTACTCTCTTTCCGGTGCTGTTTTATGAGTAAAGTGGTCTCAGGTAATGCCCATTTCCAGTGTAAAAGGTTTCTTCAATGTCTTTTTTAATGGTCTTGCGACACTTGTGATGGTGTTACGACACTTAGTGGGACTTTGCAGAAGAATTACTCACTCCTCAATGTGGTAATTAATTGTTGTGGCAGCAACACCTCAACGTGACGCAGAAGCCTGACTCATGTGTCAATGTCAACACCCCTGAAGTTTCACCAGCCTTAGAAAGTTGTGAATTGTCAGTTTTTCATTTATGCTTCTCTCTCTCTCAGTGAACTCCCCACCATGCGCTATGAGCCCACCCCTGGGACCCCACTATCTGGACGTGCCCTACAGGTCAGACAGGAGGCCCTACATAGGGAAGTCGGCCACCCTCCCAGTCCCCACTCAGGAGAACTCGACCCCGGGCCGACGCACAGACATGATGAGCCTCCCTGGTGGAGCGACCCCCACCCATACGTACAACCAGCGCTGGAGTAACCCAGGCGAGAGCAGCCCTTCCTGGGGGTCCGTGCAGCACACCTGCTGCCGGCCGCACACAGAGTATCGCATGTTCTCCCCTGACTTCAGCACGTCCCCGGAGAAGGAGTGGGAAGAGGGACAGCAGCAGGAAGCGGCCCAGGGGAACAGCTTAAAACGGGACTTTAAACCCCAGACTTCCCCAAACGTGCCACGATCTATGACGGATGTGAATCTATCAGAAGCAGATGTAAGTTTCTAACGGTCACTATGTGTTTTGGAAACCATTAGTTAGTTCTTCCAAGGGCTTTGACATGGTTTGAGTCAGTGCTGTAGAGTTTTTGCCTTTTACTCGTGCCCTAAATGCAATGGTCTTGGATAGGTCTAAAGGATGCTGATAGGCAGAGAGACTTTTAACCTATTTGAATTCAGCCTTTGGTAACCTTTGTGAAACATTGAAACAATGCAACATCATTTGATTCAGAAACTGAACTTTTAGTTGGGAATCTGCCCTTAGATTTTCCCATTTGGATCCTTTCTATCAGTTGCTGTTGAGTACAGCTCGTTCGTCACGCAGCGCTAATACCGCTCCACTGTGCGGATTGACCTCTAGAGTCAGTGTCTCTGCAGACATCTATCAATACGGAGACCTCTGCTGATACCCAGAGAGCGCGTGCAGAGTGAACCCAGCGCAATACAAAGCGGTTAAAGCTTAACCTTACTTTGTGGAAAACTGTCAAAGACATAAAGGATGATCCAGTGTGGAGATTACAAAATCTCTATAGATCTATCGTGTCATCGGTTCTCAGAAATAAAATGTAATTTCATTTGACATCAAGCCTCTTAAGAGTATAGAAGTCATGGTGTAAAGGTCAAGACTCATTGTGCTCCCTATTTAATGAAGTCAGAGCTCTTCTATGCATCCGTTTCCTGGACCCACTTTACATGCACCATGTGACCTGTATCACAGAGTCAAACAAATGTCCAAGGACATTTTCAAATATTATAAAATTGTAAATATGCCATACAGACTTATAAACTAATTAAATCCTCTTCTTCAGTTCTGGTAAAAAAAAAAAACTTAAAAAAAACAACTAATAATTATATTTGAAAAGATAAGAAGATAAGGATACTTTAAAAAATAAAAATATTCATGTCTAATTTTTAACTCTATATATGAACAACTGCCTCTCCAGGGAGTCAAGCGCCTCTGAAGTAAAATAGATTAGAGACTCTAATCTGGATCGACTGGAGTTTACGACTGATTGCATTCAGTGGGATTAGGCAATGGTTTTGTCCGTTGAATTCCCTTTTTTACAATTGATCAATTGAAATCCCCCACAATGAAAACACAGAGGCAAATCCCTGCATGGCAACATCTGAGCAGTGAATGAGAGCAAAGTGTGATCCTGTGGAGAGTCAAACCGCCTCTTAGTTTCACCGGGGAGTTTTGTAACATGGTAAAGTAAAGGCTAGTGATTTTTAACCTTTTGTCAAGAACTAAAACTACTAATAATTACCTGAAGATACATCTTGATGTTTCTAAGAGATGAAAAGAAATCTATTCACTTCCACATTGAGAGCAGAAACAAAGCGGAAAGTGTTTCGACATTACTAAGTTGCCACTTTCAGCTGTTCCTCTGTCCTGCATCAGCACTTCCTCAAAATGATCCTGCCCACATTAAGACATTTACTGGATAACATAATGTGCCCCGTCATTTACCATATCCAAGTTCCCCATTTCTAAACATTTGAGGAATTTTCAACTTTTATCCATCTTTTTTCCATGATTTCCTTTCGTTTAATCATTATGATAAAACATTTGACTCTAGATTAACAGTTCTGTTTGTTTATAATGTCAGTTTAACCCTGATGACTAACTCCAGTGGTTATATGACTGAGCTCTGCTTGGTGACAATTCAGCCCACTAAAGAAACTAAGTAGCCGATGTGAAACAATCTCATCATCACCACGTTATCACATCTTCTGAAAAACAATTACCACAATTATAAAACCTAAAATCAGCCGTTCCTGGAAGCGGTTCTTTATTTTTTTGTCGAGCAGGCCACAAAATGCAAACTCAAGCACTTGTATTTTCCCCTTTCAAAGCAACACTGCTGTGAGGGAGACAGTGTCAATTGCCTCACATCCTGTGTTGTGAGGAAGTGGAACAGCCAGCCCATCAGACAGGCAGCCACAGAGTTACTTAACACATCACTGTCAGGAGAGAGGGGTAACGACAAGAGGGGAGCAAGCACTGAGATTTGAAAATAACCTTAAAAACAGGAGAACATGTTACAAAGGACGGCCTCCAATGTGTCCGACAAAACAAAGAGCTGCAAGCCAAAGGTACGTGAGAAAAAATAAAACTAAATACGAGTGTAAAAGTATAGAATAGTCGAATATCAATTTTGACATTAGGAAATGACCAATGTCCTGAGGGGCAAAAAGAGACAGTTACAAATGTGTACAGGTGCATTTTATGTAAAAGACACTTATCACCATTAAAACATATTCATAGTTGATGTAGGGTGTTTTTCTCCAAATGTAAAAAGTAAATTGTATTTGGAAGATTTTTTATAATGCAAAACAGACACACAATGGCTTAAAATACTTAAAACGCAATACCACAAACATTGCAATTAGCGGGAAGAATATAGATTTAAAACTGAATGTCTTTGATTCTGCTGCTGTCCTGTGGGGTAAAGTGTTCGCCTGACAGAGGACGCTGCATTTAATCAATCCGCAGAAGGTTGTCTAGGAGTATGGAGCTCATATTTAACCAGGATTTCCAGGGATTACTCATTTATTCAATTCGGAGATGATGGGGAGTTGGGAGAGATTATAATGACTTTTAGTTTTATGAAAAAATGACCCGGAGGAAAGCTACTGCGAGTATATGAGACCTATGTCATGAGGACAAAACAGTTTTTTGTAATCAATTCTTTTTTAAGTACGGACATGTTAGCCAGTGTTGCTGTATATAACCAAATATTCTCTCTGCTCCAACATGACCACAACATGTACACATCTACAGAGGGCACTAACAAATAATTAGAACATTTTGTCTTTCCATAAGAGAAGGGACATAAAGAGGGTATAGAGACCATTTACAAATCTAATCATATTTTGTCAGTAAAATCCTCTCTGGAGTGAAGTTGGAGCATTTTTGTTGTTGTTTTTTTAGCCTTAAGACAGCTGGGACAAGGAGTCACAAATGCAATGAGTTGATGTTATGTAATGCTCATTACACAAACAGTACCATTTGTCTTTATGTCATGCTTTGCTTTTTAATCCTCCCTGCAGCGCTCCACCAGCTTTGGCAGGTTTGACATCAGGAATCACTCTCCACAAGCCAAACCAGAGGAAAATGGAACAACCGTGGTATGTGGATTTGAACCCATGAAAGCAGTTACTTGTCAATAACTTAACAAGTATTCATGTTAAGTATTTCAATATAAACATTTGCATTAAGAATTTTCCCCTTTTGCACCGTATGCTTACATATTCAAATATCTGCAGCCATTGGTGCTGTGACGTGTTTTGTATTAACAAACACAAACTAGGTAAAGATGTGACTAAAGCATTTACAAACACAGGCACATACACTCATCCTCACAAACACTTGATCTTCAAGCCTTATCTATGCCTTCAAGGGCAAAAATGGTTTCCACCACCTGCGCAGCAAGCAATCTGCTCACTGCAGCAAAAAACAAAAAACAAATGCTGGGAAAAAAACCTTTGCTATACTAGATGGGAGATATACAATATGTCAAGGACTTAAATATCACAATACTACTATTTATGTACTAAATTATCTCTCTTTTCACAGCACACAGAAAACTGCGAGACTTTGGACCCAAACAAATCAGCTGGACTTGGGAAGAAGATGAAGGCCATTTCTCTGACCATGCGCAGGAAAATGGGGAAGAAACACGCCAAGTCGTTTTCTGAGGAGGTATGTGTAAAAACTGAACCCACACAAACAACACTTTACCTCAGTTGCAGTAAACCTGTCCGTCTTTCTCAATAATCTTATCACGTTCATCTCTTATTAACCCACATCCTCTGGCTCAACGCTGTTTGCTATATTCAAATGACGCACTTCGCTCCGACTTGCACTCAAACACGTATTTTTGCACCCTTGTGTTTGACTGTTACACTGAGAAAGAATCTAACTTGAATTTGCTTAACTGGAAGTTCTCTGTTATAGTTTCCTTATTGCCTTTCGCTTTCATTTAGATGTACTTCATTAGTTAACTGGAGTTTGCACGCTTTAGTCTATGATCCATTGAGAACTACAATAATATTTGAGTCTGTACTCTCTTATTATATGTTTCAATAAAAACTGTATATCTGTTATTTTCCTCGCAGGGTGATGACATTGACAAAGACCCAGAAGCAGAGACAGAGAGCTGCCCTCCAGCTGAGAACAACCCAGCAAAGTCAAGCAACTCCTTAGAGAGTCTTTACAGTGGCCTGAGCTCCTCCAGTAAGTACCTGCACTGCAATGTATGGGCCACAGAGTGCTGGCTAGTTTTAGCCAACATAGTGAACAAATATTTTGGGAAAGAAAACCTTTCAAGGTCAGCGGATTTGTGTATCTATGAATAAACAGTCACAATGATTAGATAAGCATGACTGTGTGTGTGTTCAGGTGGTGTGACCAGTGAGTCCAACGGCTCTGGTCAGAGAGACAGTCTGAGGTTGGAGGAGGACGGATCGTATCAGGGACAGTTCAGCGGCAGAGCTCGGGTCCACACAGACTTTGTTCCCAGCCCGTACGACACAGACTCCCTCAAACTCAAGGTAAGATGCAACACAGAAGAAGTGGCTGAAGCACTTAAAAAGGCCCCATTATGCTATGAGGGGTTTTACCCTTCCTGTAATGTGTTATATAGGTGCACGTAAATGGTCTGCAAAGGCTAAAATCCCAAAGTTCCCTCCAGAGGGAGTTTCTCTCCCACACACAGCCTGAAATGCTTCTAATTGGACTCCTTTGTTTACGTCTGCAACATAATGACATCACTATGTTACACTTGCACTTCTATTGGCTAGCACTCCAACACATTGTATGTGATAGGCTAGGGGCGGGACTTATTTTAGCGGGTGACCAATCATAACAGAGCCATCCAGTTAACTAATGAGAGCAGAGTATAGGCTCTGGTTTCAGACAGAGGGTGAAAAGAGCTGCTGTAGCACAGGCAGTATGAGAACAATAAAGACCTTTTCGAACATTAAACCACTTAGATAGCACTGTGTAAAATACACAGTGTTTTAATGTTCAGTAACAACACAGCTCTGATCTAAATTATTATTTTACAAGGTAAACATAATCTTTAATCTTCACTGTTATTTTGTCCTAGGTCGGAGACATAATCAACATCATCAGTAAGCCTCCGATGGGCATCTGGATCGGCATGCTCAACAACAAAGTGGGCAATTTCAAGTTCATCTATGTAGACATGTTGGTGGAGAAAGAGGAAGGAGAAGAGGAAGCTCCAAAGATCAGACAACAGAAGCTGAGCAAAAGACCTCGGCCTAAAACATTGCTTGAGTTACTGGAGCGATTGAATCTGGAGGTGAGGAAACATGTTTCATTCTGTTTACAAGTGAGAGGGTTTACTACGGAGCCCCTAAAAAGGGACATGAAAAAAAAAAAACGGAGAAAAAAGAAGTCAGGATAACGGGTTAGTATCTCGTGCTCACGAGATACTAACCCGTTATCCTTACTTTTTTTTTTTTTTTTTTTTTTTGAGAAGGTTACTGGTGCGCCAAGGAGGAAGTGGAGCGCACCGGAGACAACCATTTCATTGCAGACTGTTATGTTTACGTGGGGAAATGACAGTGCATACATTATTTGAGATATATTTCGTACTCAGACTTCACTTTAAGGACATTTCGGCCAGGGGTGTGTGGTCACTCCGGTGCGCACGAGAAACAAACCCGTTTTCCTGACTTTATTTTTTTTCTCATATTTTTTTTTTTATGCATTGGATTATTATCGGATAGGGTAATAACTTCATAATTAACTACGTCTGAAAGCAGAAGTCTAGGCCAAATAATTGCAAGTCTCTTCAGTGCGCATGTCACAAAATTAGATGTAGTTTATGGGCGACGTGCTTCTGTAAAGCGGCGTCTAACCGTATAATAAACATATTATATTTTTTCAGAGCTCTTGTGGGGCCACATAAAATGAAGTCAAGGGCCGGATTTGGCCCCCGGGCCTTGAGTTTGACACCCCTGCTTTAGGGGCTCCGTAGTTTACAGATCGTTACATGCATAAAATAAAAGCATTTATTAGAGTAAGCCCTTCTGAGCAGGAAGTAAGAGATAAAGAAAAAAAAAATCTTGTAGTAGAGTTCAGCAAGTTAACCATGAAAATCTCATATTCAACCGCAACGATGTATAAAGGTTAAACACCTGGCATTATCAAGTCCCTCGAAACCTGTACCATCACTTTGTGAACACGTTGTTCCACTCATTGTGTGAAACTTCAGAGACTCAAAGGATGAAAGGTGACTGTGAAAACACTTTTTTTCTGAGCTCATGTACACTCTGTGGTTTGATGGTAATGAAGACACCGCTGTTGTTGCAGGAGTACGCCTCTGCCTTGCTGCTGAATGGCTACCAGACAGTGGAGGACCTTCTGCACCTGCAGGAGAAACACCTAATAGAGCTGAACGTCCACGACCCCGAGGACAGACGCAAGATTCTCGCAGCTGCTGAGTGCTGCTACACAGGTCAGCAACATAGGCTACCATGCAATGACTATCACTTCTATTGAGTTGGTAATACATTACATATTTGTTTCAACTTATCATATGTGGTAATGTAATGGCCTTTGAATAATGACACCAAAGGTTTGGTTCCCTAAGCCTTGCTCTTACTTTGAGAGCCTCTGCATTGCAATGTGTCTTTCACAATAAAGGACTTAGACATAAACATGATCCCTTCCTACAAGAGTATTTTGCTTAGAGGCACCTCCACAAAAAGACTTACAAGTCAACAAAATTACGTACGACTCGACAAAACAGCATAAAGTAACATTTCCAGATAGCAGAACACTGGAAATTGTTAGCTGTGGAAACCCTTCTCAGCAAAAGAGCCCTGGTTATCGACGAGGCAAAGGAGGTGAAGGGCGAAAGTTAAAAACCAAATGTTGAGGTCAAGTGCCTATCAATACAGCTTTTTCACAAAACAAACAACAAACTTCCAAATAGCAAATGGACAAAGCTGTAATTAGCAAATAAATGCTAACCAAATTAGCATACCCAAAGGTTCCTTTAAACCTAAGACTCACCAGTCAATCAAATTGCAAAAATAAACCTAGGACCAACATCTTGACCCAGCTGCCAATATTCAATCAGCCAATCAGAAATGAGTATTCAACATGGCTAACAGTCATTTTACAAACATATTTAGTAACTTTAGTAGCATTCAAACAGCAACAGAGACCATGATACACATCTAAATAAGAACACCCTGTTCCTAAAACATTTAAATAGTATAACCTTAGAGTTTAACATAAATATAAAACCAGGCAGGTGTAACTCAGTGCTTTTCAACAACTTGGTTGTAAGCTATTATTCTGCCAGGAAATAAAAAAGTGTTTTTGAAATGTGAAAACAGAGGCATGGGTGCCAAACAGAAGAGAAATACATCCTGCGTGCTCCGAGAGGCTTATCACTGATTTCCTGTTACTCAGAGAGAAAGTGCTTGAGGTGTTCCAATCTGATGTCTCGAAGCAGAAGGCTGATTATCGCTGTGTGAATAAAAAAAAAAACTACTTTTCAGCATGAAGAGGAACAACATCCTCTTGCTAGTTTTGTTCAGGCTGTTGTTAAACTGAAGTTGTTTACGAGGCAAATTAAAAGCCATTGTGTTTGTTGTCTGGTTGACAGCGCGAGTAAACAGATGGCGGCGGCTGCAGCGTGCCTCTGCCAGGCTTATTGACTCAATTTAATCAAGCTGAACTACATTAGGCTAGTGGTTTAGCAACCTGGACAGGAGGATTAGCAGCTTCCATCAGTGGAGTAGAACTATTAAAGAATGGAAGAATATTTGTACTCTGTGTGAGTGAATAATGCAGCATGCCACCGCCTCACCTGGATTAAGCTTTGATGAGGTGTTGGATGTATCAAAGTGTCCAAACTGATGGACGAGATATCTTTCATTTTGCACATTGCATATATCTAAGTAGTCTAACATTTATTTGACTAATCTCTGAGAGTGGGGAATACAAGTCTCAGAAGACATTACATTTTGGGGTGTCTTTATCTAAAATGTCAATGTGTTTTTGTTTATTTTTATTATATTATATTTTATTGAACAGGTTACTTTACCTGTTTTTGCTTATAAATATCTTTATTTTATATTTGTATTGCACATTCTTACTTAACAATCTCATGTTTATAAACACATTTTAATTCTATTTTTTTTATTTCTAAGTTTTAAATGTTATTCTAAAATGGAGTAACTATAAATGTTTAAAAATGCAAATTCTCCCGGGGATAAAAAAGTATTTTGTTTTTGTTCTGATTAATATCAGAGTGACATTTGCAGAAGTAACTTCAGCATTAAGTCATTAAGACAATCAAAGCCAGCCAGCAACACATTCTCATTGTTTCCTGGGAAATGTAGCAATTACAACCTTTAATGTTAAAAATAAAGTATTGCTATCACAGAAATAGATTGTTAAGAAAAGACTCAGCCTTTAAATGTGGGTTGATTTCCGCTGACGGAAGGAAAACTCTTTTAATGCGGTTGAAGACAGAAACGTTTAATATTATGACATTTGATTAAATTCCATTTAACTTGTTTTCGACCGCAGGTGACGAAGTTAAGGAAACGGAGGAGCAGAGATCCTCCCACAGTCAGCAGGAAGAAGACAGTGACTGTCCCAGAGACTCGGGTTGCTTTATTCCATCTGAATGTACAGAGAGCAAGGAAGACACAGAGCGGCTCACAGAGGCTGTGGACTCTTAGTGAGAATACTCGATGGATGCCATGACTATTGGGATTTCAGTATTTTCTTAAGGGTGATGTTTTCGAAAATTATCAAAATGTCAAGTTAATATCCCTTATTACAACATTCTGAGAACATGCTTGCCGAATGTAGAAGCGTTTTAAGAGAGTAATTGAACAAACAACCTGTACTCAGTCATTTTATCCATTTGTCGCTAAAATAATAATAATCAAGTTGTACGTTTTGATATAAAGAGTTTTCTTTATTTCATGTTGTGGAAAAAGTGACATTTTATTGAATTAATGTCATTTGTATTTATTGCATTCTAAGTCATTCAGTGTGTTTTCCATAAAAAGCCTTTATTTATCACATCTGTATCATTTCACCCTGTCTCATGGTATATTTTTTCTTCTCATTAATGAAGTGAAGGATGTTTTTGAAATGTGGCGTCTGGGTTTGAAAAATGCATATTCAAATGTTGCCTATATTACTGTACAGGAGAAAATGTATTTTTTCTTAGTGTGTGTGTGTGTGTGTGTGTGTGTGTGTGTGTGTGTGTGTGTGTGTGTGTGTGTGTGTGTGTGTGTGTGTGTGTGTGTGTGTGTGTGAGAGAGAGAGAGTGAGAGAGATGTGCCTGTGCATGAATTCATGTTAAGGTCAGCATTCAAATGTTTTCAAAACTTTTTGTAAATAAAATAAAAGCA
>NW_011371181.1:0-5860 GCF_000735185.1 Notothenia coriiceps | reverse complement strand
ATAATAATAATAATAATAATAATAATAATAATAATAATAATAATAATAATAATAATAATAATAATAAAAAAATTTATGACATCCATTTGTGGCGGACGATATTTAATTGTGGCGGCCCGTCACAAATAAATCAATGTATGGGAAACACTGATGCTGTGAGAACCACAAATGAAAAGTCATTCAGCGTGGGTGAATGCAACCAATACTACGTGCTTGGCTTTGTAACACTAGTGGCGTCAAAATATTTGTTTTGTAATTTGAGAGAACCAATCCGTTGCCTTCAGAAACATGGGTTCCATTAAAGTAAAGTGAGTTACAGAAAAGGTCAGGGCATGTTCAGAAAGCACTCTAAGCTCCCCTGACTCTCCCTCTGTTGGTGAAGTAGAAGAACAATCTTTTGTCTTTATAATCCCAAAACTCTTTTCACAACATATTCCTTACAGAGTCCCTGACAGCTGCCTAGACCTGAAGGACAGGTTACAGTGAACACTGCTGCGAGTGTTCAGGGACACAGTGTCCATCATGTTTGACGTCAACAGGAATCAAAGCCCTCACTGTAACTGTTATGATGTTTTGCTCCAAGCACAACATGACATGAAGTAAATCCCTGTGAAAGCTACACATTACGCGTGTCACGAGAAGAGAGATTAGCTCTGTGAATAATGTTGTGTGTTCGTTCTGCTCGTGGGGAGGTTGCAGGTCTTTTTTTAAATCAAGCGTTGATCTGGCCACAGACCCCTAGAGAGCAGAGATCTTGGCAGGATAAGGAGTAATAGCGTCTTGCTTTAAGTAGCGCTTTAAGGAGCTTGTGTTAGCTCTGCTCTATTAAACTGGGTGTACAGGGGAAGGGATTGTAATGAAAAGCAAAGAAGCCCTACTTGGTTTTCCCTGTTCATTGCAGACTGTGCTGCCTATTTCTATGTTTATGGAGTTGGGACGTGTTTTTTGGGCGCTCCTTGGGTTTGTTGGTTTGCTGGGGGCGTGTCAGAGTGAGCGCTCTCTGCTTTGCGAGGATCTTTGTACGAGCACGGAGATCAACACATGGAGCAGAGACGTCATGTAAACTGTGTTCGTGTCTGTGAGGCTTGAGCCTTGGAGACTATTTGTCTGTGAGTTATTCATGTGCAATTTGGATCTGTTATGTGCAGAATGTTTGAAGTTTGTAACTTTTGGTCTGAAGCTAGTTTAATGTGTGCTAATTTAGCTAATGGTGATCTGTGCTATTAGTGATGCTAATGATAGCTAATTGCTAATCGTAGTACATGTGTCGTTTGTACAGTGCTACTTATATGTGTTTTATTTTTTGTATTGTTACAGTTTTACAAAGTAAAAGAAGAACAGTAAAATCAAGAAAGAAAACCTTAAATTTTTATTGGAGGACTTTTAAATGTTAGCTAACTGTCTAGCTAGCGCATAGGGATACGCGCTGTAAGGGCAGAACACAGACTGTTGGTTGACTCCGGTGTGTCGGCATGTCTGCACAGGACACAAAGGCGCTTAGGACGAACAACAGTAATGAAATAGAATAATGATCAAGATGCTAACCTGAGCTGTGTGCGCTGTGAGCCGGAGACGAAGTCTTCGAGGGTCGCTCACTGCAGCCGAGAGAAACATTTATAAGAGCAGGAATTTGGTGGCAACACACACACACAAAAATAAATCAGCATTTGGAGGTTTGTATTAGTAAGAACAAACACAACAAAGATTGATGGGAAAGACAAACAAGAGAGGTTAAAATGATGTTAACAAGCTTCATCAGCAAACATTAACACATCTCTACAGAGAAGATGCAAATAGTTGAAATGCAGCCAGATAAACCAAACACAGTTATCCTATTAAGACCTAGTTCCTCTTGACCTATCTAACCTCCTATGGCCGTTATAGAGGGAATACTTTCTCGCTGTTTTCTCCTGAAGCTTCACTCGTTCCTATGCTGTTGATGCTTACCTTAGTAGCTCCTTGCTGCCACTAGTGTTTGGCTCCTTTAAAAGTGCATGCTGAACAAGACCAGTCAAGCTGGCAATCTGTTGCTCCATAGCCTTCATTCGCACTCTGCAGAAACATCAGAAAATTCTACTTTTATCACCTATTGGATATCACAGCTGCCACCAGAGCAAATATCAGCTCAGAATGGAAATGGAGGCACAGCTAAATCAATTAAATGTGATGTTTTTTGTGATTTTAAAAGGATAACAAAGTGGAATTGATTTGCAATTATGCCCCGAGTAAATATTGATCAAGTAAATAGTGTCTGAATCACAACAATGCAGCACCCCTTGACTTGAGTCTTTCCACAATCAGAAAGAGGCTTGAGTCCAAATGGAGAAAAAAAACCAGATGAGAGAAAAGCCCTGAGATCGAGACGGGGTCATTTTGTTTTTTAAATAAAACGAGTGTTTGTCACAAGTGGTGGTCGCCCTGAAGACCATGAGTGGACAATTGGATAAATACACTGCCTAAAGAAAGCCAAACACCAGAGGGATGAAGAGTAGAACTAACACCCAGATTGCTTGGTGAGCCTACAGGTTGGAAAGCTTAGATTGTTTATCTTGAGGAAGGACAGGCGGTCAGCTGAGGACTCGGTGTGGTTGGACAGACAAAAGGTCGGCCGGACCTCAGCATATTTCACATGTTGGGACTATGTTTATTTAGAAAGGTAAGTACAGTACTTTCCCACTCAAACTCCAACACTTTCTTCTCCCAGGGCATCGGCTGCCCAGGTGGTCCGGCCTGATCGCGTTGACTGATTGAGCCATTTCAAATACTTATTCAACCCTGGTCAATATTTTCTTTGGTTTTCCTAGGTAAGCAAATAGCCTGCCTTTAGTTAAACCCACGTTTGTCCTGCTAAGTGGCAACAATCCATCTTTCTATGTTTATGTGCTCTCAGTCAGACTGGATAAACCGAACCCAGGTACCGAAGCGTCTGCAGTGGGTTTGTTGTTAGAACAATAGCCACAGAGTAACAGAATAATATACAGTGGATTAATGGGGTCTCCAGATGCTATACGGTTTCAGTGGTTGCAGCTACGTCTGGGTCTACACATTCTGTAATAACCAACAGAGACTGTGAAAACAAGGGTCAGATAAGCAGAACTTGTTATACACACAAACCGCACTGATGCATAATCATGTCTGCAGAACCTGACGCTCAACACACGCTGGGTTATAGTTTTGGATGATGGGACAGTCAGCAGCTCGTTGTTAGGATGAATCTGGGATGCAGAGTTAGTCCATGCTCCCATGCGACGTCTAAATAACATTATATTTAACCAGCCTATTCGTCCTCCTTACCGTGTGTGGTGCTCATTGGCAGGTGGGATGGGCCCCTGCAGGTGGCCCTGGATGTCGGACACCACAGGGGATCCCATGTTGTTTCGAGGCTTGGTTCCTGACACTTCCTCCTTCCTGAACGACTGGCGCACAGGTGAGCTTCTCTCCATGGGAACGCCATGAGGAGGAACGCCATGAGGAGGCATCCCATGAGGTGGAACGCCATGAGGAGGCATCCCATGAGGTGTCATCCCATGAGGGGGCATCCCATGAGGTGGCATCCCATGAGGTGGAACGCCATGAGGAGGCATCCCATGAGGTGGCATGCCGTGAGGAGGCATCCCATGAGGAGGCATCCCATGAGGAGGCATCCCATGAATAGGCATCCCATGAGGAGGCGGGCCATGAGGATGTCCTCCATGGATGTCAATCATCCGTACCTCAGCCATGCGGTGCGGGGATGGCGGGGGAGTCTTGGATCCCAGAGTTGGAAGCTGGCTGTTTCTGGACTTCTGCCTGTAGAGGGAGGGATGCTCCATACTGTCTGTGGGACTCGGCCCGCTGTAAGAGCCTGTGGAGCGGATGGAGGCTCTGTGAAATCCCCCCATGCCATGATCTGGAACATCAGAACCAGGATTGGGGTGCGGTCCGTGAGCCATCCTGCCATCTTGGAGCAAGTATGGATCCGCGTACAAGCCCTCGTTGCCCCTGGACAAACTGTGGGTTTTACCCCCTCTGTCTTCATCCGGTTTGACGTCCCTTCTCTCCAGGATGGCGCTGGGACACGGGGAGATGGAGCGGGGACTGGCGTTAGGAAGACGCTCTCTTGGGATGGTGGCGCTTCCAGGTGTGGGGCCCTGTCGCGGGCCGAAGGGGATTCTGGAGGGGGACGGGGGCATGGAGTGGGTGGTCGGGGGAAGTGCTCCCTGCATGGGGTGGTGAGCGGGGGGGCCCATAGGGGGCTGTCTCAGAGGATGAGGCCCATCACGAACAGCATGCACCATCTCACTGTGCATCTGTAGAAGCACAAAAGCAAGCTGTTAGTCCAAAGTGCTTCACATACACATTTCACAGAAAATGTGCATCACACATAATACAGATACCAGTAAAAGACAAACTAACTAAAAATAATATTTTATAATTATTTTATTCTTGCTTTGATCAGTCCTGCATGTTCTATGACTGTTTTTAGGTTTTAGGTGGAGGTCTATGAGTCCCATGAGAAGGAGAGGAAGATCATGAAGCTGCCGTTGAAGATTAAAACTGGAACATCACCCATGAGAAAGGTTTGTTGTATCTTATTATGAATCTTGCAGTAAATGTATAAACACATACGCAACCTTCAACACTGTATTAAAAAACAGACATGGTGTTATCATTCTTGTATTTTATTATTATTTTATTCTTGTTTTATTCAGTCCTGCGTGTTCTATTTAATCACAAAGCTATGTGTTACTCTGATATAAGTATTGTTTTTAGTTATTGTAAATTGAGTGTGTTTGGTTTGTGAAGCACTTTGAGTTACCTTTGAGTATGAAAAGTAAAAAATCCTTTATTTTTAGGTCTCTCCGATAAACCAGACTGCATATTTCTGCCAGCTTGAGGGCTTCAGCTACTGTTTATTTTGTATATATTCTGTATTTCTTGACTGAAGTGGCCTTGAAACAAAAACAACTCGGTTTACACTGTTGCTTTTCAAAGAAACTCTGCTCGTCAGCAATTTCTCCAGAAGCAGAAAATAGTTACTCACAAAGCTACAATCCCCAGATACACAGGATAACATTTCACTCAAAGTCCTGGATCTTATGCACTAGGGCTGTACCCGAATATTCGACTATTCGAATATTCGTTCGTTGGCAAACTATTCGGGTTTCAATTTCATTATTCGGATATTCGTTTTTTTCCATTTTTTTCTAAATGTATGCTATTAATAAAAGCGAATTGCCATATTCTTATACTATATTTATACTTTTGAATTGCACTGTTAAAATGCGGAAATATATACAATCTCAGCCTCTGCTCCTGACATCGCGTTCACTCAGTCACGAACGCAAACGACACGCTTCACCTCGTTTCACACACCTGAACACAAAATGCCGAAGACCTCAGATGTGTGGGACCATTTTAAATTGGACTACGGTAAGAAGAAGGCAGTGTGCCAAATATGCGATAAGAAACTGGCCTACCACGGTGGCACAACAACTCTGAAAAGTCACCTGGATGCTGTAAGTATTAGCCTAGCTTAGCTTAGCTGTTGTCAAGTTGCCATGATGAAGCTGCTTTATCCGCCGTTTAAACAGTAACGCTACACATGATAAAAACGTGCACTTACTTTGCTTGGAAAATAGTTGCAAGCAAGCAAATTGTTTTTTATATTAATTTTTTTAATTTTATCCAAATAGTGAAAATAATAGGAGCAATGTAGGAACATCTGGGGCAATGGCATAAAGTTGAGTAGCTCAGCCTAATAATAACTTGTGCAACGCATCCCAGCCTTCAACAATACAGCAGACCCTACAGTTACCCTACAGAGGACACATTTAGTTTTAATGTTTGCGAGTACTGAGACAATAAATAAATATAAATC
>NW_011371180.1:0-3186 GCF_000735185.1 Notothenia coriiceps | reverse complement strand
TGGGGTAGGTCATTTTGGAGAAACCAGCTCGAGTGCGCTAGAATTTGAAAATACACAACCGGAAAAAATGTGCCACTTCCTTACAGAGCCCCTCCTCCAACACACACATGACCAATGAGGGCACGAGATAAGTTTGTGCACAGATGGAAGGCTGACAGGCAGGTAGGCCATCCAGTTATTCTAGCCGGGCCGGCTCAGATGATTGGTCGTGCTTTTTACAGCACTAGGCTTCCACAGATGACATTTTTTTATGGATTTTTTGTCAAAGCATTTCAGATATTCATTGCTATCGGGATGTTAAGAGCATTCCATGGAATATAACAAAAAGTGTTTCTCGAGCCGGTTTCTCAAACTTAACTACCCCACCTTTAATAGAGCAAGGATCCCTTTTTAAGAGATGTAGAGCAGAGGTTAACAACACTTGACAGGAAGCTGATCAACAGAGTTCACAAAACTGTCATACAAATGTTTTGGTAGTTTCTTGAATAGTTATGAGTATCAAATGTCACAGGGAAACATTTCATAACGTTTGAAGCCAGTTCTTTTAGAGGCTTTAAAGACAGGCAGGCTTTGACTCTTTGCAGAAAAACTCTGTTCCCCCAAATATCAACTATTCCTTTCAAGTTATGTTTGTGGCTTGGAGTTGGACTTTGGCTCTTCTTCACACAGTTTCTCAGCAAGAGTAGTGCTAGGTGTGTGTTAAAGTCCACACGTTTTAGCATGTGTGTGTGTGTGTGTGTGTGTGTGTGTGTGTGTGTTCCTCCCGTCTTGAGGTGCAGCCAGGTGTCACTCAGCGCGGTCGTTCATTACGAGGTAACCTGGCCTGAAGCTGGCAGCCGCTCACTTCCTGTCACTGATACTTCCCCTGACCTTCAGAGAGAGAGCCAGCTCTATCTCTCGCTAACAAACACACACATCATTTTATACACACACACTTTCTGATCCATGTGGCCCTGCTCGTTTTCCTGAACAAACACTAACAAAGGACAGGATTACTTTTAATCTAATAGAGTCTTTTTCTTAGTCAACTGACCCCATCTCCAAAGTCACGGAGTAACTTTACAGCTTTTACTGTAAAACAAACCCAAGGAAAATCCTGATCTTGTGAATCTTTAGAGGCAAACACTCACCAACCGTGGCACTGAACTACACCCAGCTTGCCTGAGGTCTCAAACAACGACATGCGTCTCTTTACAATTATCTGATGGCAATTTAAAATCTGTTTAATAAACCCGGAAACAAACATTTCTCATATAGCTCTTTGTATAAAAAATGTGTTACCTATTGAAGTGCAACTAGGGAAGAAGAGGTAAAACGGAAAATGTAGGCCACAGAGTCCTGACAAAATGTCCATTAATTAAATGTTTGTTCCCTGTTGGACTTTATAAAAACAGGCAGCAGTGGATTCACCGTTTGAAGCCACTCACTTACTCGTTACTAATTAGGTCAACTGTGTTTGAGTACCAAAAAGCCATCACTTTAACAGAACGATGAAACTGGAAATATAACATATTCCATGTTCCAATGGGAAACCATGTGGGAGATCGTTTGCTTAAATGCCTGAATTTATCAAGTGTCGAACACATTTGGATGAACCTGCAGCTTTTGGGAATATTTAAATGTGAGAACATCATTTGCATAATCTGGTATTTTTGGTTTCTGACGCAACTGCTTATTTATTTTCTGTGCTTTTGTTTCCTTGACTTGATACTAGGTCTAGGGAACATATCAGTATTATATTTATAGGACTTGACTTAGATTTTGGAGCATAAGAGTTGTCTTTCACTGGTTTTAAAGTCATTTCCTGATCCTACCAGACGGACCTAGACTCTCTGGTCAATATATTAAAATGACCAATACTTACCTATCAAAGTCTCAGTGTTAATGAGATTTTGTGAAATCACTGATTGGGGTGAAGTGTCTTGCCCAGGGACACAACGACATGCTGACTGCAGTGGGGTTTGAACCTGTGCTCCCCTGATCCGAACACCAACGCACAACCCACTGCGCCACACACCTCCACAAAATCCACCATTGCCAAATCAACATCAAGTTGTTTTGGTCAAGATTAAACCACAGTACTATTCAGTACTACTGGACAGAAAAGTGACCCAAAACATTTTGTCTAAATGTAAATAAAGGATACAAGTTGTTGGTGTTACTTTGAAACTCACGATTAAAAGATTAAAAGCTAATTATTGGGAAGAGCAGTTGAAAAAACACCTAATTTACTCCGTTTAGTAGCTGTTCTGGATCATATTTGTAAATTCAACATTTTCTACTTTCTTGTTTATTCCTAGTCTTTTAATTGTTATTGTACAATGCCATGTCTTTTTATGCTGCTGCAGCACACACATTTCACACATTTGGATCAATAAAGTACTATTTTATCTCGTCTTATCTTGTATCAGATAATCTCAGACTCAAATAAATCTCTATTTCTCAAAAAAGCTAAATGTTAAAATTCATAAAACACAAATTCAGCTCCAGAAAAAGCTACTAAATGGACCTTGTGGTGAGATCTTGTTTTCCAGAACTGCAATCAAATCTGCACAGGGAATCAAGATGGCTGCCATGCATTACAGTCTTCTGCCAATCAGGCGAAGGGAGCAGCTCGAGACTTATAAGTCCATCAGGAGAGGCCGAGGGTCGTCTAGCAGGAGTGTCTCTGTGGCAGTCAGGGATCGAGGTGCACATTAGGAACTGGCTGTTAACGATGGGAATCATCTTGCATGGCACACATTCGAGAGCATGCACATACACATTCACACCTGAGACCCTTCCTCAGAAGCTGCTTCCCAGAGACTCGCGCTGCGGAGAGATCGGCTTCCTCTCCGCAACACGAGCTTCTTTAATGGCTGCTGACATGGTGTGATTTCCTCCTCTCATATTCCTCTCGCCAGATTCTTTCCAGGCTGCAGGTCAAGTGAAAGTACTTTAGGACCCGACACCGACCTGCAGGCTTCAATCCACCGCCTCTATTTGTAGCAGGTTTGCAGATAAAGTGTTTAATAATTGAACAGAAAGCATGTTTAGAAACTAATCTAACCTCAGCCACATCATAGAATCTATGCATTACATTAATGAACACAATATTTTTTTATTACTCCTGATTTGTATTCCACATTTTATTTCTATGTAACTACTGCTATATTTTTATTATTATTTTTAATGTTATTATAGTTT
>NW_011371179.1:0-5690 GCF_000735185.1 Notothenia coriiceps | reverse complement strand
TTGAAACACTCTCTCAATAGAAAACCTGTCTGGCCATCCCTCCAGAGTACCTTTTTAACTGTTGGGGTTTCGTTGTCTTGTCTGGGAAATACAGACACACCAAGACAACGAAACCCCAACAGTTAAAAAGGTACTCTGGAGGGATGGCCAGACAGGTTTTCTATTGAGAGAGTGTTTCAACCCTATCTGCCACTCTCAGGTGAGCTCACAATTCAAAATGGTCTCCTACTTTATGGTAGCAGGATAGTGATCCCTACATCGCTCAGAGCTGACATGCTCACCAAATTGCATGAAGTTCACATGGGCATAACCAAATGTGGAGAAAGAGCCAAACAGTCTGTGTGGTGGCCAGGACTCAGCAAGGAGTTAACGACAGTGATAGAGAACTGTGACACATGTAGCCGGGAGAGAACAAACCTCAGAGAGACATTGATGCCTACTGAGTTCCCACCGAGACCATGGTCTACAGTGGGAGCAGATCTGTTTCGATTATCTGATAACACCACACCTGTAAACACCACTACTGAGGCAGCATGCACTCCTGCCACACCAGAAGTCCAGCATGACTCGAGTCAGCAAAGCACAGTGTGTGAGAGACGTTTTCCTGCCAGAGTCAGGGCGCCTCCTGCACATCTAAAAGACTTTGTGCGTTCATAGCCAGGGAGCTGAGTGGTCAATGGGGCAGAATAATCCCCACACTCAGCTGGAGGGTTTAGGTATGTCCACCCCATCCCTCCATAGTTAAAACTAAATAAATGAATAAAAAGAAGTACTGCAGTTGAATATTTTAATAAGAATTCTGCAGTTAGACAGAACTACTGTATATGTTGCAGTGTTTTCAGAAACACATGTTGATAAAGTGTTTCATATTTTGAACTATGTTAAGAGCTAGAAAAAGCCTTTAGTGTCTTTAATAATATCCATCTTGGTGAACTTGAGATGTAATGCTGTTATTCATGTATTGTTCATTAGAATGAATACAAGTTAAGAAGTGGTTTAATATCAGCTTCGGAGGCTTGTGTTGTGCATGCAAATCCTCTCCACAGGTAAGGTCTCCTATTTAGAAAGGGGGATATAGTATCAGGCATAATAGGGTAGGAACCTTTATGCTGTAACGTGTTGTGCATCTGTGTTTAATAAACGAGAGCAAGTCAACCTACACGTTGGTCCAATCCTTTCCTATTCAAGAGCCTCTATATAAGTTATAGTGAACACTTATAACAATAGAACACTGGTCATAAAGAGAAATGATATCCCTATGTGATCGGTAACATCATCATTAGGTCTGTATAGTTTATGAAGCAGTGAAGGATCGCGCACTGTTTACAACGAGTAAAATATTTAGATTTCACAAAACAGGAGAGGCTCATCACTCAGGACTTCTCTATGTTAACACTTTAAAATCTGGATTAACTCCATTACCACTTAGTTTTGGTAACTTACTCCACTTAATTATATTGTTGATATTTAATTGTAGACAGGTATTTAAATGTGTTTTTGTAATTATATCTATGAACCCTTGTGTGAACTCTTACCTGTGCTATCCTGTATTTCAACCGTTTCAACCTTATTCCTGTTGCTGCTTAACCTGTTAAGCCCCATTCCCCCGCAGACGGGGGAAAAATCGCAACATCTGCAAGAAACAGCGTCTGAGCCGGGCTTCTTAACATTTAAAATCCTATTAATGTGTCATACCCACTTAACGGGAAGAAACTCAGCTATCAGACAATATTAACCATTTTTAGCAAAACGAGACATAAGGGTAATAACAAAGGCTCTGAATTAGCCCTGAGCGAAAAAATGCTAACACACTTAGCACAGAACTCACGTTAAAATACCCTTATTACTTATCGTATTTGCACAAACAAGATATCGATTAGCAAGCTGAGATTCCACAGATTCGACAGGTATTGGTATCATTACTGACCGATCCGAACTTGCGACATGAGAAGCTAACAAAGACATCACACCAGCATTAGGTAGCCAACACGGCAATATGTCTTACCTTTGTCTTATCCTATCTTAGTTAAGTCATTAACGTTAAATAAAATAGTATTTCTTGCAGCTATGAGGCTTATGGTGATATGAGCCTTTAATTAAATGTAACATATTTCCCAGTAAGTTCTACCCGTCTTCCTACCCTTTGCCGATTACGTTCGGCTGTTCGAAAATATCAAATATTGATGAAAAATATGTTGAAAAGATGTTTCTTATAAACAGAGGAATTGTTTTAATTTAGGAAGGTATTAAATGTAACATTAAAAGAGAAATTGAAAGTGTTTTACTAAAACGGAGACAACTAGACTAACATTGTCATCAGTGTGTGTGTAAATGTTTAAATATAGAGTGGGCTTCATTCCATAACGCCTGTGTGCTGAATCTACTACGCTTTACAGGAAAAACGACTTTCTTTTCACTGATTGCTCAACATCTGGCTACACTTTGTGTCTTAGTCATTGCAAAAGGAAACATTCCTGCCTTTGCCTTTTTTAACTGGAATTAACCGAAGGGTTTTTCTACATATGTAGTCATAAATACCAACTTGTGTCATGGTATTTTAGGGTAAACAAGGAACTGTAACTCAGTCTGTGGTCAACATAAACATTGCTGGATATCTTTTGTTTACGGTAACATTTGATACAAAATGTATGGAAATACAACAAAAAGAACCTTACCTAGTGCTGAAACGTTGATACAATCCAAAACCCAATAAGTGGACACCAGCTGGAGAAGAATAATATATCACAGTTAAGTTAAAAAGCTTAAAGTTTAGGGAAACTCAAGTTAGACCATTCCACTGCTTTCCTCTCTGTCTGTCTCCTCTCTCGCCCTTCCCTCAGAAATCCTGCCAAACCAGATTCGGCAGCTTCTACGTCATCACACACACACACGCAACACACACACACACACTTAACATGTTCTGTCTTGTCAGGATACAGGAAGACTCCACACCCTTTGAGCTATGTTACCTAACACCTCCTTAAAGAAAAAGAGTTAAAGTTTGCTTTACTGAGCAGGGGAACAAAACATCCATCCTTGCCAAACACAATGTGTGTGTTTGTGTGTGTGTGTGTGTGTGTGTGTGTGTGTGTGTGTGTGTGTGTGTGTGTGTGTGTGTGTAGGAAAAAGAGAGTAAGAAAGGGAGAGAGAGATGCCACACCCAAGAGGAGGTTAGGGAGGAATGCAAATGTATTTCCCCACTCAGTGATGGGTTCACATGGTAACACAGCAACAGAATTAAATCCAATTTAAATAATTGAATTAGACAAAGGGACAGAAAGTCCATACAAAAAGGAAAATAGAAGTCTGTTTGGGAGTTTGGTGTTTCCTTTTTGTAATTCAAAATGAACTCTTAAACCACTTTGAGAACGATTAAACCGATCCTCACCTACTCAGCTCAGAAGACATTCAATAGCACTTTAAAAAATATATTGTAGTCATATTTAAGCCTCAATAAATGTGATTTATTCAAGCGTCAACCTGGGTTTCGTGACATAGGAATTCAACACACAAAATATGAATACAATGTTTTCATTAAAATACTTATATAAACATAATGAGTTAAAGTAACAACGTTCAATAAAAGATACAATTATAAATAATACAAATATGTATATAAACTAAAGAATATGAAGTAAGAATTTGCAATAAAAAGGTAAGAAAATACAATAAAATAAAAATAAATATGTTTTTATAAACATAAGAAGTTAAAGTAAAATGTCCAATAAAGGATTAGATGAAAAAGTACAAATATTTATAAAAAAATAAGAGGTTAAAGGAAAAATGTACACTTTATGCAAAACTTATTTTTCTCTGCACATTGGTTCATATCTCCCTAGACTACTGGGCTTTTGCCTTGAGAAGGTATGGTGGGTTTACAATGTGTCCTGTCTATAATCAATAACTCAGTGTTACACAAACCATACCTCGTTTCATATTAGCTGTGTACTAATATGACTCAACACAAATGGCAGTAATATGCAACCTATATATGAACAGGACACTAAAGTATTGAATGAAGCTCTTATTGCTAAAACAACATCACTAACAGGGGTGTAAATCACACGTTTCACCATAACACCATATAAACCTGTATACATTTTTTTATCAAATATGATATTTGCTGTTTCCATTCAATTCATTTAGGGGCCTACAATCATATACCTATCACTTATAAGTTGTTTAAGTGATTCATTAAAAAAAAGTAGAATTTTTTTTGATGTATGATGATTTAATAGCAGTTATTATGGGAGTGTAGATTTTTGCCACGAAGGGGTCGAAAGGTTGGAAATTCGAGGAGGGCACAAGAGTTAATGTACCTTAATGAACTGTGGGCTAAGCCCCGAATGTTTCCAGGTCCAGGAAACGCCCCTGGGTGGGTGACACTGTTGGCGATTTATTCAGAATTCAAGGCGCACTTAACCAGCATAGATACCTATCCTATATAAACTATATATTTTAATCGTATTCAAAAACAAAAACAAATTTGGACAATTCCAGGTTATTAAATTCAGCAGAGAATAAAAAAAAAAAAAAAGCATAACATAACAGTGATTGTTCTCAATTTTGTCACTTAGACTAATCAATACCGGAAGTGGAGATACAAATTAAAACCGTCATCAGTCAGATTATTGTATACATTTAAAAAGCGTTTTATTATTGAAAGCTTGCGGCCGGAAGTGGTGTTGTTCATTGTTGCTAACTCGACATTTCTGTTCAACATGTCTTCTTTGCAGACTCTGCTATGTCATTAGAAACGTCTGGATTTTTCGTTAAACTACTGCGTTTGGTAAGTAGCTAGCTCTGCCAGTCGTACAGTATGTGTTTGATCTCGATGTAGCTTTTGTGTAACTAACATTAGCTGTATTAACGACACCGATGTATCCGCTGTCATTTTACTGTTATTGTAAACCGGTGAACGCTTTAGCCTGGAAGTGTTAGCTTTCTGTTTAATCTGGGAACATGGTTGTTGACCTGGTTTTACATGACCTGTCTGGCGGCGGATGACAGATGGCGTAGCTAATAAGTCTAACGTTAGGTTTCTATATCGGTTTGTCTGAGTATTTTATATCCCTTATGGTTAACGTTGTATACAGTAATGTTGTGTGCAATATTTGAAAAACAGCCATCAGTGACGTTATGCTAGCTAGCTGTCATTAAAGGTTAGCATATTGCCCTAGCTAACCTTAACATTTATAATTCGTGTCTGAACATGAGCATTACGGTATTAGCTGGTGGTAAGGTTACCTGGCTATATGTTAAGATAACAATTTGCCCAGTTAAGGAGATGTATTGTATTGTCGCGTCTCGCTACAGAAACTCAATTAGACTTTAGATATATTTGTTCCACCAATGTATTTGTCACAGAACACAGGTTGCTGTGGGCCGTAACCATGCCAAAACAAGGACGTTAGTAGTTACTCGTTACTTTCATGCAAACACTAGCTCTCTCGTAGCATTCCCAGTCTCACTCCAGGAACCTCCCTCCATCCCGACTCCCAACCAATCAGAACTATGCTCTCTCACTCAACTCACAGCCACTTGAACTGTCTCTCAAAACAGTGACATGTTCGCTGACATTCTGTAAATCTCATATAAACATAACAAACATACACACACACTTAAATCAGTATAAACATAACTGTCGCCAGCTCCCCGGTGCAAAATATAATTTACCATATGTTACCTGT
>NW_011371178.1:0-2163 GCF_000735185.1 Notothenia coriiceps | reverse complement strand
TCTTTAGTTCTGATGAACGAAGTACAGATCGCGTTCACACCGGAATAAATCCCTGGGGGTGGATTAGGCAAATGAAGCCGCTGACGTCACTTCTTCTTCTTCTGCTTTGGGTTTACTGGCAGGCCGCAAACAACTTCACCTCGTATACTGCCGCCCAAAATCCGCGGCGTGAAGTCCCCGGAGTTGGGGACTGGCTTCAGTAGAAGCTGCTGGGAGTCCCAGCAGCTTCTACTGAAGCCTTCCGAGTAAATCGCCAGAACGCCGACACCTCCTCATCTCCATCGCTCCCATGTTTTATTTTGTGTTGCCATAAGTTAGTCTCTCTGCGTTTCTGCGCTGGGCTAATGCTAATGCGAATAATGCTAATAAAATGGTGGCTTCACAACACTTTTTTTGAGTTTTACGGGGCGTGGTTTGCAATCCGCCCAGCCAATCAGAAATATAGCTCTTTTCTCACAAGAGAGCCGCATGAGAGTACCTGCTCTCTAGCAGGGATGGAAAAGGGGGTAAAAAGGTTCTCATGAACTAATTTTAGTTCCGGCTCTTTTTGGTGTGAACGCGACATTTCGGAACTATATCGGAACTAAAGTGGGAAAAGTACTCCGGCTATTGCATCTCGCTGCATGAAGAGACTCACACGGGACAAATCTGAGATAATTAAAACCTAAATGCATGTCTTAAGTTACTTTTCTTGATACTATTCCACTCCAGTGCAGGAAGAAATCTAAGAGACTTATATATTTAAAAAAACATCAAGATAATAAAAGCTAAATGCATGGCTAACGTCACGTTATTCTACAGTTTGCATTCACCACCATTGCATCTCAGTACAGGGAGAGACTCACACGTGACACATCTGAGAGAATAAAACCTTAACGCACGTCTTAAGTAAAGTTTATTCACCGTTTGCATGAGCCAATCCCTTAATAATCAGGACATTTGAAGTGTAGCAGTGCTGAAAGGGAGACGCCAACACCCTCCCAGCCTTATCAAGCAGCAGCACAGTCTGCAAACAGCGGCAAAATGATTGGAGAGGTATGGAAATCTACTTGAAGGAAGGTCAAAGTGATTAAGCTGACATTAATGACAGGCCTAGTCTTCCTGTGAGAATGCTCACCGCGGCTGTCTCTAAACCCATTTGTCATTCTGCTTCCGCTGCCGAAGCATCTGCTTTGAAGTCTCTACCACTAATGCTACACAGAGAGGTTAAACAGCTTAATGCTCAAGTCTGTTTCACTCCTCTCGCTCTCTAATGTTCGCCTCGTTTTATGTACCGGCGGGTTAGAGCTCCTGGATTTCACATCTCAATTTGCCCCAGATATCGTCCCCCCCTGTAAGAGCTGCTTCTTATTTGCTTTGTTGTCCCCGTCAAAGAGGGGCGACCCGGAGGATGTGACAGACATGCCCCACCCATCGATTCACACAGGAGGTAATAATGGAAGAGATGTTTATACGGGCAGGCAGAGCGCGGCTGATAATGATGATGGGAGCAGCTTTTTACATTTTAAAAAGCCCCTGACAACATGAATGAAATAATGAGCAGTGTATTTTTTTGTTTACATATCGCAGCGTGTAAAATGAATGATACAGTCGTTGGGATAAAGAATACAAGATGTGCACCACAATGAGATTACACTGATGCATGTGACATTAACAATATCAGCAACAAATATATGAAAGCATGAATGAAAGCAAATTTGAGATTGTGTGTGTGTGTGTGTGTGTGTGTGTGTGTGTGTGTGTGTGTGTGTGTGTGTGTGTGTGTGTGTGTGTGTGTGTGTGTGTGTGTGTGTGTGTGTGTGTGTGGGGGCTGCTGGCACACGGAGCAGGCTGGCAGGCTGCAAAGCAATTTCACTGTTTGGCAATACTGTTGTCTCTGTGTGCGGATTAGAGCTGACACCAGAGCAACTGAGTCATGCTAAATGTAGTACAATCACAAGCTTTTGTTCCTGATCTAAAAAACCCGCCGCCTCTCAGATTCATGGAGGAGAGAGGCTGGAAACAAGGCGAAGACACGGTGGCAAATAGGCGGCGCGTTATTTTGCCGTATGAGCAAAGCGTTGCAACATCGCTTTGAAAAAAAAAACAACAACAGACGGATAAAAGTTAGGGGTGGTGAAGAACCAAACTTCTCTCTAAAGTCAAAGTTGGTGTGCTTTAATG
>NW_011371177.1:0-3317 GCF_000735185.1 Notothenia coriiceps | reverse complement strand
CCTAACATACTGTATGACCAGCTGGACCCAGGCGAATAGCACAACATTAAGGCCTATCCTGTCGCTTTACAAACAAGCTCTCAAAGTTTTGGACAGAAAACCTAAGCTATACCACCATTGCAAAATCCTGGACAAACATAACCTGCTCAGCTGGGAAAATATTTTAAAACACACTGATGCATGTCTCATTTTTAAAATTCTAAACGGCAAGGCACCCCCACCACTCTGCACTTTTATACAGCAGAAAAATTCAAACAGCAGAACCACAAGGTCTGCCCTAAGAGGGGACTGTGTAGTCCCTCTTAGGTCCAGTTCCTTTGGTAAACACTGTTTCTCTGTGAGGGCACCAACACTCTGGAACACAATACCAATACAGATAAGCAATAACACCTCCTATCATACATTTAACCACAATCATAAGAACTGGCTTTTAAACAATCAAAAATGTGAACACTTTTAACTGTATCAAGCAGGTATGATGATATTTCATGTGTTTGCATGTTTGTTTGTTCCTCTCTATTGTTGTACTGCTGTTCCTATTTATTGTTGTACTGCTATTTATTTATTGTTGTACTGATGTTGTCTGCTGTACTCTATTTAATTATGTTTTTATTTTCTAGTCTTGTCTCAGGTCATTTAACATCTTGCCAAGGACAACAGTTGAAAATTAGCCTGCTGGCTAATACTGGCTCATTTACAGCAATGTCAATTAATGTGCACTGTCCTTTAAATAAATAAACAAACAAACAAACAAACAAACAAACAAACTGTCTGAACTCACAGCATGGCTGTTCTGAATGAGCCTCACTGACGCCTCTCGTGCACGGTTCCGTTGGAAGCTTCAACGGAGACGCTTCCCATTCACTTTGACATCACGCTTTGCCGAACTGAATTGTGGTTCCGTTGCTTCCCTTTGTCTGTGCTGCTCGCGTGAAAGTTGAGAAAAGTTCAACGTTTCAAGCGTTGACGGAAGCGCCAGCCAATCAAACCACGTGCTTTGTGTGTCCGGGGCGGGAGATTAATGTGATTGGTGGTTGGTCACGTTAACCCCAAGCGCCAGACATGCCCACCGGCAAGCGTCAATCCACGAAACCGTGTGTACGTAGCGGCAGAACGTACACAGCAGGGCTTTGAGCTACATGTTAGCATGTTGAAAATCTCAGGCTACTCACTAGTTATTGGCTTTTCTTCAATTCTACCATCATATAATATGGGATTTAAATCACATGAACCTTGTTATCATCAGGGGGGGGAAGTAACGGAGACTTGAAACACATATAGCTGATAATATTTCTGTACTTTAGAATATTCTTTACTGACCACTGTGCAGAATGAATGCTTTTACTTTAGGTATAATTTGATGCCAATACATTTTACTTTTACAAGGACTTTACTTGTAGTGGAGTATTTTAAAACCATAGTATTTGTACTTTACTTAAGTAAAGCATCCGAGTACTTCTCCCATCACTGGATATCATTTCTAAAAAGGTATTGTATTCATTATTTTGCAATGCAATATGTTCTGCACAATTCTTTTGCCATTTTATTTAATTTTCTTCATGTACTATTTTTCTATTGTATAATGTCTTAAGTACAGTACGTTGCATTGTTAGAGGAGCCGGAGATTTATTATTTTGCTATTGTCCATATGACAATAAAGCTTTTGAATCTTTAAAATAAAACAAGAATACACTGACACACTAGAAATATGATGCCATACATGTCTCAGATTATATTATATCCAATGCTGACACTGCTAAATAAAGAGCTTGTTCAGCATAGACCTCCTGTAGAAGTACGTCCTCATCAGAGCTGGGGAAGGGATGATTTGTTTGGAGTCCACTGCTGTTTACCTGCCTATTATTATTATTATCATCATTATTATTATTATTATTATTATTATTATTATTATTATAACAACAACTAGCACACTGGACAATGGGATTCATCATTTGAAGAACCCAGGTACTAACACCTCTGCGCTTTAGGAACATGTCATGAATCTGACAGACTTTCACGGGACCTTCTCAAGAAGACCTTTTAGGACACATGCAGGTGTTTAGCAGCAATCGTATGTATCATTACCATCACTACTACCTTCAGCATTTTTCACTCATTAGCACTAAATACAAAGCATAGCTGATAGAACCGTCACTGCTGGTGTTCGGTCAGAACACAAATGTCTCAGACAGATCAAACATGACCTGATGAAATGGACCAATCTGGTACTTTAACTATACTTTGATGATAATACTTTTCTACTTTTACTTGAGTCACATTTTGAATACAGGACTTTTAACAGAGTATGCCTACAATCTGGTACTTCTACTTTTACTTAAAGGTGACCTATCATGCAAAATGCACTTTTGTACGTCTTTTATACATGAATATGTGTCCCCGGTGTTCCAGGGAACTCACCAAGTGTCAGAAAACACAACCCTCTCTCTTTTCCTCCATACCCAAATCTCTAAAAAAGGGGCTGCAACGGATCTGATACAGACTGATCCAGATTTGAACACTTCTATGACGTCACAGAAGTGATGCTACGGCTATTGGGCCAACTCCACCAATCAGGAGGAGACAGCCACGGACATTGCCGTTCGAAAGCGCTGGAGACGCTGTAGTACATATTTCAGGCCACCAGATTCTGCTGTTCTCACTGAATCCGAGCATGAAAGGCAGTGTTAAATTGAGCAAAATATGCCTTATACAGTGGGGCAAAAAAGTATTTAGTCAGCCATCAATTGTGCAAGTTCTCCCACTTAAAAAGATGAGAGAGGCCTGTAATTTTCATCCTAGGTACACTTCAACTATGAGAGACAAAATGAGAGAAAAAAATCCAGAAAATCACATTGTCTGATTTTTAAAGAATTTATTTGCAAATTATGTTGGAAAATAAGTATTTGGTCACCTACAAACAAACAAGATTTCTGGCTCTCACAGACCTGTAACTTCTTCTTTAAGAGCCTCCTCTGTCCTCCACTTGTTAACTGTATTAATGGCACCTGTTTGAACTCGTTATCAGTATAAAAGACACCTGTCCACAACCTCAAACAGTCACACTCCAGACTCCACTATGGCCAAGACAAAAGAGCTGTCAAAGGACACCAGAAACAAGATTGTAGACCTGCACCAGGCTGGGAAGACTGAATCTGCAATAGGTAAGCAGCTTGGTGTGAAGAAATCAACTGTGGGAGCAATTATTAGAAAATGGAAGACATACAAGACCACTGATAATCTCCCTCGATCTGGGGCTCCACGCAAGATCTCACCCCGTGGGGTCAAAATGATCACAAGAACGGTGAGCAAAAATCCCA
>NW_011371176.1:0-4447 GCF_000735185.1 Notothenia coriiceps | reverse complement strand
TTGAAATCCATTTGTGGCGGACGATATTTAATTGTGTCCCATGGATGTTTAATAAGAACTGGATACAGCGTCGGAGGCGAGGTCTCGTTCTTTCCTATGAGAGCTGCTCATTGGCGCATGAGGACAAAATGGCCCAACTTTTGAGAGAGCGAAACTTCACAGATTACCCATCAGAACCTGTATGTACAGTGACAGAGCATGCGCCCCTTAAGCTCCGCCCCTGGAGCTCCCACTCTCGGCTCACTAGAATGAATGGAGACAGAAAATAAATCTAGATTCAGCTTTTAGTGCATTTTACAACTTTAAGGACCAAATGATTATAATAAGGGCTATAAAATAGTTCATACTGTGTAGTTAATTTTTTTTTTTTAATTACCCGCTGATTTATAGACGTCTCTTTCCCAATGTTAGTCAATGGGGAAAAGTATTTCTGGGCCGGGTGACGTCACAGACTGAAATTGTAGTACCGCCGTTTGGATTCAACAAATATTTTCATCAGTCCGGCGCACTTCCTGGGGGCTTGGTCAGTCCGCTGAGGGCTTTACCTCTGCTACTGCATGACCTCTTTAATGACTCTGTTTATGCCCCTGTATAACTGATCAATAAAACGGTGGTCAACAACAGGGAGACCTTTCCTGTAACTGATTGATCATTTATAAATAAGTTCATGTCACACAATACAGTATGATTTGATGTACATTTAAATGACTGGATTTCAGTGGGAGCTTTTCCTGTCGATGGACCTGAATACTGTATTAAATGCTTTTACACCAACAACAAAACTCAACACTTTTATTTCGGAAAATGGTTAAAGTTGAGTTGAAGATTATAAATACCCTTGTGTTGTTTTACCTGACTTGCAAAGTGAGTTCTTGCACTGATAAGGATGCCCTCTATTCTAGGAACAGCAGCCCACGCAACATGAAAGAAAAAGAAAATGCAAGCTGCTGAAAAAAACAAACATTTAACTTGCATGATGAAAAAAAAAAAAAGAAATGTTTAATGCATGAGATGAGCATCAGCACATCAACACTAAACACTGCATTCTTTGGTCAATGTATGGGCAAAAGGAGCAAGCCTTTGTTACTGTGCATTAGGGAATATCTTAACTCTATAAAGGTGTTAGATAACTCCTACACAGCCCTAATCAAATAACTGTTCTAGTCATATATCTTTGTAAACATCCACAACATCCTTTCTGAAGGTTGTACTGCAGTAAAGCACAGAAGCCAGTTGTGCTTTAATACTGTTTGACTTGAACCGTTTTCTGAATGCTTAGTTCTTCAGGGTTACAGAGAAGACTTTGGACAACACCTCAGACCTGATTGGCCTAGTCCAAGAGCTCTGATGGACTCAGGTCAGTAAAGTCTACGTTTTCTGTATCATCAGCCATGCCAGTTCATTGGCTCCAATTGGAATAAGTGACAGTACCGTAGTCCGACAGTAGTTACTGTTGGGACCAGTTCTCTGTACCCTATACATATTCCTGCATAAGTGTTATTCCGTCTTTACTTCAGGACCACTCCAGAGATATGGCTCCCTCCGATACCAACAGAGTCACAGCTCAGACCCACTTCAGCATCTTCCAACTAACTCAGGTATAACAACCCTCTCTTGTTATTATGGTGTAACATGGTGCGTGTGTTATTTATTTGTTAATATGTTTGAATATGCAGGAAGAAAGAATAATAGCAGTTTTATTGCCTGCATTGCAAAAGACTAATTGCATTGTTTTGTAAAAAGACAATAGATTCTGTAAACGATAAGCAAGGCAGATGTTCTTCAGTCATCCGTTAGAAAAGATAACTTGCACATTAAAAGGAGAACTGGTTATGTTTGAAATGGTTTTGAATTATTTATTGTTTTTGGAAGAAAAGAAGAAGAGTTGTAAACCTTGCATTTTTTTTCTCCGTATGAGCTCTCAAGACCATAATATGTCAAGTCATTGTATGCCTTAATGTGTGCTTGTTTCTCTTAGTACACAAGGCTATGAAAGATGCATTCATGTTGATTGCAACTTCATCTTAATTGTTTATTTGTTTTGTACGTCTCTAAGGTGGAGCAGAGCACATCAGAGCCCTGCAGCATCATGCACAGACGGCTGGTCACCACTTCCAAGGTGATTGATTGATGCACACACTACACTATTCCCACATTTTCTTAATGATTATAAGGTGGTGAACATACTTGCAGCAACAAGCTTTAGGATTTTAAAAGATACAGCAGCTTTAGAGAGGAAGAAGTGAGATATACCATTTGCTTTGCCACATATCAATAAAAAACACTGAGAAACACTTACATTTTCAGACATTGATAGCTATCTTTTTAGTCTGTACTGCTGTGCATTACATCTCCAGTCAAATTCAAATACTTCTTTAGCTTTTTTTTAGGCAATGCAATAAAGATGTATTTGTATATACACATTTCATACCCAAAGTGACTTACAGGTAATACAGCAAGAAGCACAAGAAACAATAAAACATTATAAGAAAGCGTGCAAAAGCATATAAAGCAAAAACAGTACGGGCAAACATGTAAATGGTCTGCAAAGACTAAGTCCCCAAATTCCCTCCAGATGAAGTTTCCTCTAAAACGTTCAACTCTATATTAATCAAAAGGTAAAACGTGAACGTTACTTTTTTACTGTGAAAGAATCAAATCAAGTCCACATTTCACAGTGTTTACTGAGCTGCATGGGGTTCCTAAGCCTTAATCAAATGGAGTGGTGAGATACACAGTATTAGATGTTGAGGCCCAACATGTTTACAATAAATACAATTGTATTTATTTAAAAATCTTTTCATACAATCATACGTATTACGATTCGTGTGGACCGCAGGGTGAGGGCGAGCAACCATTAAGTTTCACTTTATTTGAATTCCAAACTTGCAAATGAAGAATATATTTTCACTGTTGTCTACGTTCATAAAGCTTGCAAAAAAGCAACATTATAATAGTATAGGTGCAAGTATCTATGTTCCAGAAGTCCGCTGTACAGAGAACTGTAGTTTCCCCACAGCAGACACTTTTCAAATGTTCCACAAAAATGTCTGTGCTTAGTGCAAACTAAGCACAGAAATGTGTTCATTGTAAATATGAAATCAAACTCTTACCACTTAATGTAAGCCCTTTTTCATTTCAGCATTCATTTACTAATTTAAAGATAGTTTTTACTCCGTTTTAGCAACAATATTTTATTGTATTTATTTATTCATTGTACTTTTAAATCCATGTATTGACTTATTTAAATATTATTTATTCAACTCTTTTAATTTCAATGTATTGACTTATTGAAATAGCATTACATTATACTTCCTTTTGCAAACTATCAGAGCAATATAAAGTAAGTCAAACGTTTATAAGGAGGCTGAACTCTCTCCCTTCTCCCCTCTATCTCACCTCTGCACCCTGCCCCCACTGGACCGGGACCCACGCACAGACACAACAAATCAGTCACTTTTACGCTGCTATGGACAATTTTGCACTCCCATTTACTATGTACATTATCTTTTTACATATATCCTGCTTACTTGAAGTAAACGGTTATTCTGTGGATCTTTTTGTAAATTATTGAGTGTTCTTGCATTTAAATGTTTTTATTAGACCTCGGAACTGTGGGAAACACTATTTCCATCTTTCTGTGTGTACAAACATATTTTGAGATTGAAAATAAAGTTGACTTTGACTTTGATAAGTCCTTATTTTACACAAATGGTGTCCCAGTGAACATAGTTTGTGACCGACAATAATAAAATCAATATGGAATTAGCCATCAGCGTATCTGGTCACAGTGCCCTGCAAATGATATATATATCATATCCTTACAGTGACTTATAAAGACATGGGGCACACAGGCAAACATTTCATCAGAACAACTTCATCTTTTGAAGTGCACCGCAGCTCTACGGATCTCTCACAAAGTTGAAACATCTTACCTGTCCTGATTCTTTAGAGATTTCAGTCTGTACGCTTCAGTTCCTTTCCTTTGCTACCCAGGTCTCTTTATCTCCTCCCCTGTGGCAGCACCTGGCTGATTACTGACTGATGTCTCCTGCAAGAATTGTGAACTTAATTTCTCCTCCCATCTCTGATTTCAATGTTATTTAAATGAACATATTTGTACTTTATATACATTTATATATATATTATTATTTGTCCACTTGAATAAATATGTATTCATTCATTGATTGGAGCCCTAGGCTCCGTTTGACTTGCAGATAGTGTCAGTGCAGTCGGATTCTCTTGAAGCCCGGTCGTCTTTTCCTAAGTCCTTTTGAAATATCCTAACAACTATCCCTTAACCCTGTGACATTTCACACAGAGGTCAAGGATTCAGAGATGCAAATTAGTCGCTTTTCGGCGCCTCCCGCTTTTTTAACGCTGATTTGGGTGACTTGTGTAATTTGTGGAGAACCGAAGAGTTTTCGTTTTGGGGGGGGGGGGGGGG
>NW_011371175.1:0-2011 GCF_000735185.1 Notothenia coriiceps | reverse complement strand
GACACTGTTCAGGAACTAGTTGATGCTCTGTATGTGATGACTACTTCCATTCTGGAGAGGATCACAGATACATGGATCCTGAGATTGAAGCTCAAGCCGGGGACCAGGGAGAGTTCTCTAACAGAAACTGTCCTGAAGAACAGTCCAGAAGTGCAGCAGCGGTTGACATGGCGTGCAGAACAGTGACTCTTTTATCCTCCCCCGGCTTAATTGTAAATAATGAGTGTTTTTTTGGAGATGGGGGTGCAGAGGTGGGGTGCAGAGGTGGGGTGCAGAGGTGGGGGTGCAGAGGTGGGGGTGCAGAGGTGGGGCTGCACCACAGATTACAGGCTGTCTTAGTCTGTGTGTGAAGAAGAAATGTTCAGATGAAAGGCTGCCGGATGTTCCCCAGATCACGGTTCTCTCTCTGAAACACTGGAGGGTTTTCAGCGTTTAGGTGAGTAAGAAGCATTTCACTCTGACTTGTTTCAGTTAGATTTACAGTTAAAAACACCTCAAGGGTCTCTCTTTTATTCACATGCACATCTTTCTTTTTGGTTTACAGTACGAACCAACACATCCCTAAAGCACCGCTCAGCTTGCGCTCATGTTTCTGATATCCGACCTCAGGACTCAGAGACGTAATCCCCTCACAGCTCTTTCTTTAGAACAATAACACTCACATGTATCTCCCTGACCGGCCGGCTTCCTTGCAGACTCTTAATATATTCGCTGCTAAAAAGCCGTCTTGATCATAGCGTGATCGCTGGCTCACTTTGCACAGAGGGCTGAAACCAATTCCCAAAGTTTGAATATTAATCCTGGAGCAGCTTTTATCAGCTTCAGGCTCTCTGACAGCTCTCCACTGCACGTTTAAACCGCTCATGAGGAAGAGAAGCAACGTACACGTATAATAGATGACATGCAGCGTGCAAAATGTTCAGCAAGCGTCTTCACTTTGAAAGGTTGTTGAGATTATAAAAGATAAATTGAAGAATTACACCAAATTCGGTTTTCTTTCAAATGAAATCCTGCTGCATCTGGTGATGAAGTGAAGCTCACACAAAGACTGTCTGATATACGCATTTAAAGCAACTATAAGCAAAGCTAATAAGCACAATTGTCTCCCTGGTCATTTCTTTATCATGATAATAGGAAAGGAGATGGATCCCTTTGCCCGTTGTGCATCAGAAGTACGTCTCATCTATAATCAAACCCTATATTTTGATGGTGTTGGGGAAAGATGTGAGAATAAGCTGTAGGTGAGCTCACCTGAGTAAGGTCTGTCCAAAAGGAAAGACAGAAAGGAAGCAGAGGAAGTGTTAGGGTAAAGAGGCGTGCTGATGTTATTACAGGACAGAAAAAAAGCAGTATAGTGTTGTTAGTATGGAGAAAAGTAGTGTGTATAAGTACTTTTTAAGAATGGATAAAAGCAACCAGAGATGGCAGGCAGTGGAGTACAAATACTTTGTTACTGTACTTAAGTACATGTTTCTGGTATCAGTACTTTACTCCACTACTTATTTTTCTGATAACTTTTTACTTTTGAACACAAATACCTGTACTTTCTACTTCTTACATGTTGAACTCAAATACCTGTACTTTCTACTTCTTACATGTTGAACTCAAATACCTGTACTTTCTACTTCTTACATGTTGAACTCAAATACCTGTACTTTCTACTTCTTACATGTTGAACTCAAATACCTGTACTTTCTACTTCTTACATGTTGAACACAAATACCTGTACTTTCTACTTCTTACATGTTGAACTCAAATACCTTTATTTTCTACTTCTTACATGTTGAACTCAAATACCTGTACTTTCTACTTCTTACATGTTGAACACAAATACCTGTACTTTCTACTTCTTCATGTTGAACACAAATACCTGTACTTTCTACTTCTTACATGTTGAACTCAAATACCTGTACTTTCTACTTCTCTCATTTTCCAAACAGGCTGGTTCCTTTAGTCTGAATGTGTGTTTTGTGGCGTGATCATTATTATTTAGAGTCATTGCGTGCCTATT
>NW_011371174.1:0-2251 GCF_000735185.1 Notothenia coriiceps | reverse complement strand
ATTTAGAGCAGGGGGGTCAAACTCAAATACACAGTGGGCCAAAATAAAAAAATGGGTACTAGCCGAGCGCCGGACTGGTTCAATGTTTATTGAAGAACGTATTGAAATGAACTTATTGCACATATTAAACCTGGAACTAACAAAGCTTAAATGATTGCCTATAAAAACAACATGAAACATTAAATAATCAGTTACATTCATTTCTTATGGCTCTATCTGCAGCTTTTCCAGACTCATTTCTTATGATTACATTTTTCCACAGACCAACAACAGCTTCAACAAAACTATTTCCCTCAAAGAGAAAACCAAACATGCCCTGTTGTCGTGAGAGAAAAAGTGCAGAAGGAAACATCCATTAAACTCAGTGTGCTGCTCTGTGATGCTAGTTCAGATACTTGGCATCTCATCTTGGGTGCAAGGTCATCAATGTTTGGGCTCAGGCTCTGAGCTGAGGAGACCCTCAGGATGGAGTGAAGGTGTGCGTGCAATATACCGACGGGCCAGATCTAATAGTATTTAGAAATTATCCTGCGGGCCGAAATTAAATCCACCAAGGGCCTGATTTGGCCCCCGGGCCTTGAGTTTGACACAAGTGCTTTATAGCAATGCACTGTGTATACAATTTAGGCTATTTATAAATACATGCTTAAACTCTTCAATATCGTAGTCCATGTCTTGCTCCAAAATGATTGACTTGACCCAGGATCACTTAAGGTGGACCAGCTGCTCTAATGTTAACTGCTCTTTTGAGTGTTGGTGAATTCGTCACCTAATGTTAAAATGTGGCACACCAGTGCAGTCTGGTGTTTAGGCTTTATATCTAATCAGTTTGCACATTATTGAATTAGCCTTACCCTACTAGTTACTTTGCATTATGTTACACTGTAAAGTAGTTTACATGACCTCATCCTTCACCACCTACAGCATTACAAAACAATCAGCTTTTGATGTGAGCATGTTGATCCTACAGCAGCACTTGTTGTTATTTTGTATATATATATTTATATGGGAGTCAATCAAACCTATACAGCTTAATGAAGAGGGTGTGAGTTTTACTTTTGTTATAATTAATGCTTAAGGATGTTTTTGTGTTAAACAGATGTAATTCTCCTGCAAAATCAAATAATTGTTGTACCTATATTTCATTCATTACTGAAATACAGGACCTCATTCACCAGTTAAAGCTGCAGGCAACTTTAGCAAACATGACCATTACGTGGCAGTGTGCTGAGCTGTGTGCATCTGTGAATCCTAGTTGCCTGGCAAATTAGGTGAGGGATTGAGGATAGTTAAAATAAGAAAAGAGAGAGGGAACATGAAAAGAAGATAGATCAATGAAGCTACAAATGAGGCGGACAAGCTTTGTTAGGCCAGTTAGGTGGCAAGGCAGAGATCCAGAGCTTCATTGCGGTTTTAATATTGCATGGAAAGGGTGTGATTTAATGGCTTTTAAATGCCTTTTATGCCTTTCTTCCTCCCTGCATGTCTTAAAGCGCCTATTCATTATTTTCTCCTTTCACCCCTCATTTTCACTCGTTGGCTTGGTTTCTCAACATAATTGTGCTGCTATTTTGGCCAGAAGTGAACTCTGGATCTCAGGAGAATCAGGAGAACCATCCATCCATCTTCTCCCGCTTATCCGTGGTCGGGTCGCGGAGGTAGCAGTTCCAGCAAAGAGCCCCAAACGTTCCTTTCCCTGGCCACATCAACCAGCTCTGACTGGGGGACCCCAAGGCGCTCCCAGGCCAGCGAAGAGATATAATCCCTCCACCTGGTCCTAGGTCTACCCCTCGGTCTCCTCCCAGCTGGACGTGCCTGGAACACCTCCCTAGGGAGGCGCCCAGGTGGCATCCTAACTAGGTGCCCGAACCACCTCAACTGGCTCCTTTCGACGTGAAGGAGGAGCGGTTCAACTCCGAGTCCCTCCCGGATGACTGAACTTCTCACCTTATCCCTAAGGTCGACACCAGCCACCCTGCGGAGAAAACCCATCTTGGCCACTTGTACCCGCGATCTCGTTCTTTCGGTCATGACCCATCCTTCATGACCATAGGTGAGGGTAGGAACGAAAATGGCGCGGTAGACAGAGAGCTTTGCCTTCTGGCTCAGCTCTCTTTTCGTCACACAGTGCGGTAAAGCGACTGCAGTACCGCTCCCGCTGCTCCGATCCTCCGGCCCATCTCACGCTCCATTGTTCCCTCACTCGAGAACAAGACCCCGAGATACTTGAACTCCTTCACTTGGGGTAAGG
>NW_011371173.1:5406-9462 GCF_000735185.1 Notothenia coriiceps | reverse complement strand
TGTGTGTGTGTGTGAGGGCAGTGGAGAGGCAGCCTATTAAAAGATGATCTGTCTGGGACTCATCGTCCTATATGAAATCACTCCTCTCCTGCTCTCAGTGCCATCAGCCGTACACCCTGCTGGTTTTATGGCGCTGGTGCACTCAGTTTCAATGGCAGCTTTATAGTACTTTTACTGGGCAATGGAGGACAGGGGGGGCTGGTATGAGCTATGTCCCCAAGCAGGAGTCTTGCAGGGGGCAAAGGCTTGAAAAGACCACCAAGCAAGTAGCAAATTGGATATTTTTTGTTTGGAATCATTTTTTAAGTGGCTTTTTGGGTCTTTCATCAAGACCAAAAATGTTGTTTTTACATTCGTTTTGGTGAAAAAGTGTATTATGTTCAAAAATGAGGTATTTCGCAAGCTGGAATTCCTCCTAATATTCACAAGATGATAAACGTATGCAGATTGGTTAGCAATTAAATAGACAGAGGTTCATTACACCACATGGCCAAACATCTAAAACATGATCCCATTCCCACTGGTTAAAAAAACCATGGTTACTTATTGTAACCCTAGTTCTAGACCTCTGTTGGACTTTTTTGGGTAACTTCACCAATAACATGAATGTAATCACCTACTGAATTCGCATTGAATTAATGTAGCAGGCCAATCGGGATGAGCCTATCCAACTGCATGCGTCGACCCCACATTGTATAAGGCAGCTAACGCATGGGGGGTAATCGGTTAGGAGTATTACCCAGGCCATTAGAGGGCCTGTGTGATTTAGAACTGATTCCAGGAACTGGAATTTCCCCTTAAAACTAAATTGGACCCAACTGAGAATATGTTGCTTCGAATAAGTCCAGCATAGTAAAATACGAGATCTTTTTTTTCTCTCTCTTTATAATAAAGCACTTACTTTTTATTACACTAATAAGTAAATGGGATTACTTTTACACAAAATAAATCCATTAAATTTACGTGTCTGTGCTAACATTAGCTGAAACGTAATTGAATCCATTAAGGCTCCTACAATTCACAAGAAACATTTTCTAATTAGGTCTTCATGTTTTTTTTTCTCTTTTAGAAAAACAGTGTTTTTTGTCTCTCTTTCGACATGATTCTAATCCTGCATTTCATTGTGCAGCAAAATCTTTGAGCCAACCAAGCTTTGGTGGACAGCAGAGAAAACTCAATTTGAGATGGAGAGGGTGCGTCAGGGAAATCAGAGTGTTTGGAGGTCAGTTGATTTGAGTGTGTGTCGTGAGCTCCGAGTATGTGAGGAATGGGTGCAGTCAGCACCCCGCTACAGTGTTTGTCTTCTTTTAAACTGTTTGTTATGTGTGTGTGTGTGTGTGTGTGTGTGTGTGTGTGTGTGTGTGTGTGTGTGTGTGTGTGTGTGTGTGTGTGTGTGTGTGTGTGTGTCTGTTAGGATACATGATGTGTATAGGGGTATGCATGTGTGTATATGCTAATATATCTACCGCACATCTGTTTGCATAATTTTACAATGTTTACCTGCAGTAAATGATTTGTATGTATGTTAATAAACATGAGGATCTGTTTTGAAGCACCGCTGTAGCTGACATCTCCATTATATTTTAAAGGCAGTTATAATGATGCCATAATAACTGCCTAATGGCTGGTTAAAATGATAACACACACTGTTAATACTTCAATGAAAAACTGAAATGCTTGAATGATTGTGCCTTCTGAGCAACTGTGAATTCAAATCAAGACATTTCTTTGTCTCTCTATTTATTTCAGAGCAACAACATCCTTATGTTATGTCAGCTGCTTTTTGACAGCTATTACAGTTTCGTGACTGATTTTCTTCTATGCTGAAACTCACTCAGATTCCTGAACTACGTCAAGGCTTTCTTCTTTTCTTAGAGTGAAATGAGGGTTCATATTTGCATGTAGTGTCTACTGTGACATGTTTCCATGCTTTAATGTTCAAAAAGGTCTTTATTGTTCTAAAACGGCCTGTGTATACGGCCTCTTTTCACCCTCCCACAGAGAGAAACTCCCACACACTCCCCCATCTCTAAATGGTTGACCAATTTTTGCCTTGGCAGACCATTTACAAAAACGTATACTGCACACTACAGGAAAGGGAACCTGTCAGCATTGCAGGGCTGCTGCTTTGGGCTGTAGCCTTTATACAGTATCGTGTGTGTGTGTGTGTGTGTGTGTGTGTGTGTGTGTGTGTGTGTGTGTGTGTGTGTGTTGTGTGTGTGTGTGTGTGTGTGTGTGTGTGTGTGTGTGTGTGTGTGTGTGTGTGTGTGTGTGTGTGTGTGTGTGTGTGTGTGTGTGTGTGTGTGTGTGTGTGTGTGTGTGTGTGTGTGTGTGTGTGTGTGTGTGTTATTAACAGTGCTTACCGTAGGAAGGCTTCCTGACGATGGTGAACAGGATCTCGTTGTCCGGCGTGTCCTGGTCCAGGACGCTGAGAGACGAGTTGGTGATGACCACTCCAGAGTTTTCCTCCACGTGGATGCTACTGACTGCCACCACAGGCTCTCTGTCCTCTTTACTCTCCTGAAGAAACAAATAAAACAATGCATAATGATATGCTCTAAGATTCCTCATATGTCTTACATTACTACTTGTTAACTGACATGTCTGTTAGTTTTTATATGAACTAGGCTGGAAACATTTAATCACACTACTAAGACCCCAACTTCCACCCGTAACTCCAGCATGGATTTCTTTTACCAGTGAACAGTGAAAAGGCAAAGACAGCTGAGGAACCACGGTGTAACTGGAGTAGGAAATAGTGGGCAAGGTTGCCACTGTAGGAAAATATAGTGCTTGCAGCATGATAGACCCAGCAACAGTTTTACCAGGAGTGTATTACATATGTAGAATACATTATACGGAGGGCATCATAGCGGCACTCGGTGAGAGCAGCTTTAAATCCATCCATGCTTTGGCAACGTTTTGGAAAATGGTCTGACTTTATGCCAATAATTCAGAAATCATTCAAACTAAGCTGTGATGTTATCATACATTTAAAAAATCACTGAAGTCTCTTTATTATTATGATTATTATTATTATTATTACTATGTCTTTTTTTTTAACAAGGATCATCCATAAAATACATTTATCACAAAAAGATGATGATGCCAGATTTAAGCTAATAGCTAATTTCCATCTGCAGTCCTTTGGCAGGTACACACATAACAATAAACAAACACTCAAACATTTCTTAAGGGTTGTTACACTAACAATTATATAACAGATCAAAGTACAGATCTATAAATTACCAGCACATTTATCAGCACAACTATAAAAATGCAACTCATTTCAACTGCATGTGTTGTATCTCCCCTGAAAGTAAATGTTTGTTACTGTAATTGTGATCATGATTGGTCACAGATGAATATTGTGATTACACAATTAAATGTTTTCATCAATTGACACCACTTAAACAGGGTATATGCAGGAATCCTGAAGTCAAATGTAATACCCTTTAAGACCTTTTCCATACATTTTAAGACCTCATCGCAACTTCAAGTTTTAACCGGTTATATTGGCAACACACTTTACCTCACATTTACTATACACAGTATTGATTGTCCTTCCTCCTTATCTTCCAACCATTTGGACTCAGACTTGCATTTTTCCATAACGATGTTGTTTAATAACCGGCGTAAACGGACCTTCGCGCGCTATCAAGCAGTGAGCGCACGATGTCCTGTTCAGATGACGTCAAATCCAACGGGATGCCATAAATAAACTACACAGAATCACACTACACACCTACGCCATGATTACATTCAGGCACACTGTAGAATACAACCTCTTTGGACAATTTATATACTTATTGAAAACAAGCTACAAAATGTAATACCTTGGAAAATGCCGTTTAATACTTTTTAATAGCCTTCATTTTTGCTAAATTGATTTATTAACTTTTAATACTTTTTAAGACCCCGCGGACACCCTGTTATATAAACACACAGTTTTTATTTTCACCTTTACACATGCTCAAAGACTTACAGTATGCATACAGATCACACACACACACACACGATCACACACACACACACACACACACACACACACACACA
>NW_011371173.1:0-2656 GCF_000735185.1 Notothenia coriiceps | reverse complement strand
CTAGAAAAAGGTAAATGTGTGCATTTTATTATAAAGTTGTGTATATTTATAGACTGTTGCAAAAACTAAGAAGCTTATAAACATCAGGTTTAAAACTAAAAGAGCTTTACAAAAAAGTAAGACAATGAAATATGTTTGGAGTTTTATTTGAGTTAGTAATTTACATTTTTTGTCTAAGAGAGATGCTGATTTGAAACCGTTGTTACATACAGTTACGGCATATCCTGTTTCTGCCAGAGAGAGGGGAGGCCGTCCCAAAGCTTGCCGCTGTATTTACTCCCTCCATCTGACAGGAGGGAGCCTCGTTGAGCTGCGAGTGTGGCTACAGACGGAGTTCACTCCGTCGAGGGAGTGGTTTGGGATTGGCCCGATATNCAGCACCGCTGCAGACTCGCTGTTTGAGGGCTTGATAGCCCACTCCCCCTCACGCGGAGGGTCCACCATATTGAGGGCTGTTCCAAACCAACGAGTGTGGAGGGGGAGTGGGCTATCAAGCCCTCAAACAGCGAGTCTGCAGCGGTGCTGACTTGAGACCGGTCTCTACCTGACCGGAGTCACGCGTGTGTGTCCGTNGTCCACCATATTGAGGGCTGTTCCAAACCAACGAGTGTGGAGGGGGAGTGGGCTATCAAGCCCTCAAACAGCGAGTCTGCAGCGGTGCTGACTTGAGACCGGTCTCTACCTGACCGGAGTCACGCGTGTGTGTCCGTCAGGAAACACGCTGTTTACAAGTAGTTCCAGCAAACATGGTCTCAAGTCAGCACCGCTGCAGACTCGCTGTTTGAGGGCTTGATAGCCCACTCCCCCTCCACACTCGTTGGTTTGGAACAGCCCTCAATATGGTGGACCCTCCGCGTGAACGCGCAAACGGAGGGGTTGGGTGTAGGGGTAGGGTGTAGGGGGCGGTTTGGGAATGGGCCTCAGTCTCAGTGTGGTGCTTTAGGAAATCTTGCAAATGTCCAACATTGAATAGGCTCAAAACAGTGTGTGTGTGTGTGTGTGTGACATTTATTTTGTTGATCAAAAACGATGGAGGGTGTAATATGTCTTACATCATGTAAACATTCAGAAAAACGTGTACCTTTATGCCTATAAACAAATATTTTACTTTAATTTGACTTATTTTCCCCAGCAAATTTAATGAGAGAAATTCTTAAATCTTCACTCTTTTCTGGATATACCAACTAACTTTGACCACCATAGCCTAACTTTTATGCTCGCACATTTGAATGCTAATGTATTGCTAGAAGCGGTTTGCATATAAATACACCAAATGTATATAGGTGTGTATTCTATTCTGTACGTCTGTTTGTGTGTGTGAATAACTGTAATGCAATCATGCAAATGAAGAACATCAACATGTGGGTGAATGCTTTTCTGCCGCTTCCCTGCATCTGCACATCAACATATAACCTATGCATGTTGGATTTGCTGAGGCGAACAGGGGACACATTGATGGGCTTGCGTCCCCTCTGCCCCCGATGACAGTGACAACCCAGTCCCCTCACACTGTGGACCCCCTCCGTTGAATACTAACGACGGCCCATCTGCTCCAGAAGCCTTCAAGGACATGGAAACACAAGACTGGAGCCAGCTGCAGCAGACAATATAAATATCTGCCTCTGTGCATTTATCCTTCATTAGGTCTGCTGATAACTCCTTCTTGCATGTAATATGGCCGAGCCTAATTTGTAATATTATGGCTTCACATCTGTTATTAAAAAATTCAAAGAAGCGGCTGCTGGAGTGGGCTGTCTTCTACTTAAAACAGAGTGTTTGTTGCGGTTAAACTTAATGTTCATTTACCAACTTAAACCAGTTTTGCCAGTTGCCATTTAGTTGGATAAATCATCCAACAATGTATTCTTTAGGTCATGTGATGATAAAACAACCAATGAGAGAATGTGATTGAATGATTGGGAGAACCAAGTGAAGCTTGAGTCAATATTTTTTTCAGTAAAGGTTTTATATTGTTTGTCATTTTGTTTAGGCACTACAGTTTACCTATGAGGCTTCCATAAAGTTGTAGAATTTAGATTAAAAAAATATACCAGCAAAGTTTGTGATATAACTTTGATGTCCGAGTAAAGGTCAAGCCCTAAGACAGGGGTCTGCAACCTGCGGCTCTTTAAGTCCTCTGCTCTGGCTCCCTTGAGCTTAGACAAAAATAAGAGGGAAATTAAATAAAAATATTTGTAGGAATATTTACATTTTGTTGCTTAGTTGAAAATGTTTCGTATCTCATATTTTGAGGTGATACTGTGACAGATAAAAAAAACAAAACGGTTTTAATTAGGTCAACTAAAATATGCATCATATCCTGCTACGGTCCCGCGCCAGCGTCTTTTCTTGCAGGCGAATAACCTGACCCCCGGCTCGATGAGCGAACTATGAATAAATCAAAGAAAAGAAAAGTATCGGAGGAACACAGAGGGTTTAATTCTACGTGGACAGAGTTATATGCTTTCACAGCAAACGATACTGGCTTACCGGGATGTTTGATGTGTGGAGAAGATTTCAAAGGTGCAGCAGTCTTTACATATTGGAGGGAAAACAAGGAAGAGGAAGACAGCTGACGATCTTCAGTCATAATTTAATCACCTAACTCTTTTTAAGGTGCAGCTACATGTTTTATTTATTTCAAAGTGGGCCGTTT
>NW_011371172.1:0-1104 GCF_000735185.1 Notothenia coriiceps | reverse complement strand
CTCTGAGTTTCCACCCGTTGGCAAAAGATGCTCTACTATTCGTTCACAACACAGACTTTAACTTACTGCGGCCCTACCGTTGTAACTTCTTTAATTTAAGGCAGTAAAATAATTTGTTTATTTGCTTCTTGACAAAAGTTAAAGGTGAAATGTTTAAAAGGAAATGCTTTTATTTTGAAGGGCAAGTATGTGTCCTGCTCTTTTCTTTCCTGTTATGTTTTGAATACGAGTATGTCGAGCGCATTTTCCCCGTCTTCTACCATTCTTGTTGGAAACTGTTATTTTAATATGAAGCAAAAGACATTCAGTTTGGACTGGACTCGCTTTGTTCTTCGAAGCTTCTATTATACAACACCTACTAAGTAAATATGTAATGTGGTGACCTGGGATGTGGTTTCCATCGTATTTGATGTCCATCTCGTGCAGACCCCTCTCTGTCGGGGAGTATTTCACCGTCACCGTGCCGTCCTTGTTGTCGGTGATGTGAGGACAGGCGGTGCGACCGGAGGGCATCCGCACCTCTCCTGCAGGAACACACACACATATAACCCTCAGAGACAGTTCTGAGATCCAGAATCAGGTTTATCACCAGGTAGGTTAACACATATGAGGAATTTGACTTGCTGTCATGGTGCATACATTAAAATAAAACTAATGTTAAAAACACAGATAGAAAACTATTTGAAGAAACTATACAAACATTTTAATTGTTTTTTAAATATAGCAGTATTTACATTGAATATGATTGAAGTGTGTACTACAGACTGGTCGCCGGGGCCAGATGTTTAAACACCTTAAAAACTGGAGATTTTGTTAAAGAATTCTGGTAAATTTACAAAAGATGTATTTGGAGGATGGGATTCGAACCCTTCTGAGAAACTGCTCCTTAGACCACATGGCCATGCTGCTGATTATTAAACCATGAACAAACACACTGTGGTTCATTTAGATGGATCCCAAACACACCGTCCTGCAGCATCAAGAATGCACACAACATCTTGTTTTTCATTACTACACATATTTTATACCAATTTTACTTCAACCATATTGAATATAAATACTGCTATATTTTACTATATGTTTTAATGTTATTATAGTTTTCTT
>NW_011371171.1:0-719 GCF_000735185.1 Notothenia coriiceps | reverse complement strand
AAGTTTTTTTTTCAAAAATTCTAAACAGATCATGCATTTTAGCCATGCCTCATTTCGCTCTATTTTTCTCTATTGCAGCCCTGTCTTCACAAAGGCTGATTCTGTGACGTAGCTTTCATGCAAATGAGCTGCAGCTGACCACGCCCCCCTCCTTTGCAGGGGGGCGAGGCACGAGAGTAATGTTACCATGCTTGCTGTGAATACGACACGAGAAGTAACATGTTCTCCCATGTGTTCAAGCGTATTATGATGAGTATGATCCAGAATCGGACACTGAAGGAGACGAGGTTTTGGTGGAAGTGCAAATATCTCGGTTGCAGCAGGACCTTTCTGAATGGTTAGTTGACACACTTGTGTCCCTATTTATTTTACGTTAACTCTGTTGTTATGATGCTTGCTACTTATTTCTTTCATATTTTGGCTAATTAGCAAGAATGAAATGTGTAGTTTGTAACGTAGAGTTTGTAATACAAAAACAGCGGTAGGCTACATATATGTATATCATACAATAAAAAGTCATACAAAAAGTAAAAAGTCATAAAAAGTATAACTCCAGATGCGTAAACACCTCAGTTGTCAGCAATGTGTGTAGCTTCATATGTGTTTTGAAAAGCTCATTTATTGACTTCTTTATACAGGTGTACATGTGGAAATTGCGCTACAATGCCTTCTGAACCTGAGAATGTGTGCTGCATTGAGATACCACAGGTAACATTTTT
>NW_011371170.1:0-2078 GCF_000735185.1 Notothenia coriiceps | reverse complement strand
ACTTTACAGATGTGGATGAATGATGTGAAATATAATCAAGTGTTGAATCAGACTTTAGTTCCACCTGGAGTAAATCCACAAGCTACCCTGCAGTATACAAAGTCATTCAAACTAGCTGCACCTTTACCAGCTTTGAGAACACTTTCATGATCAATCATTATAAAACATATATATTATTCTGAAATGGACCAATCTGCACAATGACTACTTTTACTGTCGCTACTTTAACTATTTTGATGATAATACTTTTCTACTTTTACTTGAGTAACATTTTGAAGCTATCCATATGACCGTCATGTAATTATTAATATAATTATAAGCAGCATCTTCCTTTGATTGTTTTGTATCTTACCTTCAGGGCGCATGTTAACACTGTTTACACACCTCTCCAAATGTGAAATAGTGTTTACACAGCTCCCTCTGGGTGTTTACACATTTACACAAACTGGGTTCCTGCTCGTTGTTCTGCCTTGCAAATACTGATCCACTGAACCCTGTATCCTCAGGTGAGCACAGAGCTGCTGTATCCAAAGAAGAAACACCGCCCTTTCTATGAGATAATGACAGACCAACACTGAACGTTGCCTTACTCAAGATGATTACACTGCAGATCGAATTATGCTTTCAGCTATATTCTGGCATTTACAATGTATTCTCTTTTTAGGATACGTGTATTTCTAAGCCTTGTATACCAACAACACAGCCACAGCATGATGCGCTTTATGCAGACAACTGCAACCAAACACAAAGGTGACAATTAGTAATTCATGCATTTATATTCAGTTTATGCATCTGCAATCATATACCAAAGACATATAAACTAGCAGAAATGTTTTAAAGGAATGCATCCTAAATTATTGATGAAATGATTTTTTTTAAAGCATGTTAGTCAAATTGGTCGCAACAAGCAAACCACTGGGCAAGCTTCCATTCCCAAAATGTCTGACGGATATATCAAATCAGAGAATAGCACAAACAACAGTTTGAACTATGAATGTTTTCTGATGATGAAATCTGTCTCATTAGAGTGACTTTCAAAATCTGTCCAGGGACTACAGAGGAAAATATGCTCTTGGATAACTCTTACAGAAATGTTGAATCATGCACTGTGTTAAAAAAAAATGACAACAAAAAGGTTAGCAAACTGCACTTCTGTGGGCATTTCACATGGACACGTGTCCCGTTTGAATTGTGCCACGAATTACACATATGATGTTTGTCAATTTAAAAGATAATTTCGCAAGTCAAAAAAATTCAAATGTGTCTCGCACCACACACCAAGACGGCCGTCACGTTGGCACATTTCACTTCTTTCTTTCAGAATGAGGCGGAAAGTGTTAAAAGAGGTGAATCACTCCAAGTCTGGGCATGTTGAGAGCTGTACATACACACAAGGGGAGTTAGTCGGTTCCATATGAGTTAGTCGGTTCCCTATGCGGGACCGGGATTCTGGGATTTGTAGTCTTTCTAGTTGCGTATTTTTCATAGTCTTACATTTCAACAGTTTTGCGACAAACTGTGACTTTTTTGACATGGAAATTATTTTTTAAGATTGACAAATATCATATGTGTAATTCGTGGCACAATTCAAACGGGATCGGAAGAGCATCTTTCTCTCCCCATTGACTTCAATACATAATTTTTCCGAAATAAGATCCCATGGGTCGGAAGTAGATGGGCGGGACTTCGCCTCTCTATTGTGTTTATGTGATGACATTTGTAGATGTTTAAACACAATGAGAAAATGCGTTAGCATTCGCGCTAGCATTTGCGTTAGCATTCGCGCTAGCGTTAGCATACATGGTAGCATTAGCATACATGCTAGCGTTAGCCATACTAGCCTGTATACACAGGGGTGCACATAAGTGGTACGCAGGTACGCATGCGCGGCAACAATCTGAAATGCGTACCGTCACTTGTGTCACAAAGCGCATTTGCGTACCGATCCGATGTATATGTGAAGCTTTTCCATAAGGCGGTTAGATCACCGGACGACGGAGTCGGTCTCCGTGTGCAAAGACAGGGCTGCTGTTAACGTCGGCCTGTACAGCAGCACTGCGCTAAAACAGCTGATCACA
>NW_011371169.1:0-2692 GCF_000735185.1 Notothenia coriiceps | reverse complement strand
GGGGGGGGGGGGGGGGGGGGGGGGGGGGGGTAGTGGAGTGCAGAGCTTCGTGAGCACAGGGCGTGTGAACGTGCTGTACAGACCGATGTTAACAGCAGCCCTGTCTGTGCACACGGAAACCGACTCTGTCGTCCGGTGATTTAACCGCCTTCTGGAAAAGCTTCACAAGAACGTCAGTACGCAAATGCGCTTTGTGACACGAGTGACGGTACGCATTTCAGATTTTTGCCGCGCATGCGTACCTGCGTACCACTTATGTGCACCCCTGGCTATAGAGCTATAGCTCTCGCTCTGACATCTGGAAACCGAAAAGCAGGTTTATTGCTTATGGATTATCAGAAATCATTTCAAAGGGACACAGACACATTGGATTAACCTATGGATTAACTTCAGCAGCGTGTTTATCGTTTTAATGCCATTGAAGACCACTTTTGACCAGACTAAGACACAGGTGAGCCATGTTAGCGTTTTTAGCTACCTAGCGCCACATGTTTTGATGTCTGTTCTTGTTATTATCTCTGCGAGTTCGTATCATTGAGTTATAATGTCTACACCCATCGATTCGGTGTCCCCTCACGATGTGAAACGATGGGTTGAGATGTGCAGCAAAGGTAAATAATAAGGTTGTGTGAGTGAATTTCGGTGCACTCATCTGTTAGCATTTTTCACTCGTTTCTAATTCAGAGGCTCAGTGTTAGCATTGTGTTTTTTTTTTTGAAAAAATAAATAAAATGATCAGTTAGATGAGTTTCTTCCCGTTACATGGATATAAAACATTCATAGTTTATTAAATGAACATGCCCTCAGAGACTGTTTCCTGCAAGATGTTGCGGGAGGGCCCCGCTACCGGGGCCTGTGGGGCTTAGCAGGTTAAACACTAAAATTATCAAATTTTGCACCCATATTTCCCCCCCCAAGCTAAAATAGACGTGGTACTACTTGAGCGCTTTTATGTGTCGTTATGTTTGCATATATTGAAAAAGTATTTTTGTAGTTCCCTGTTTTGCTGGAGCACATTTTGAACTCAGAGCTTCACAAATTCAGAATCAGAAACTGTTTTATTATCAAGTAGGTTTTCACATAGCAGGAATTTGCCTTAAACGAAGACACAGAAATAACAATATGTAGCAACATAAATTATAGAAAATAGTACTATTATAAAAGCTATTGCAAAACAGTTTTGAGACTGCTGTAACAATTAAAAAATAAAGACAAAATATAGAATAAAGCAGTTGGAAACCATACCAATATTAAGCGTCTTTGATCACCTTATAAAAAGGGCTCTATAAATATGGTGTATTAATATTACTGTTGCAGATATGTTGTTGCTTTACTGTACGCTGTCATTTGTAAGTATCTTCAAATCAGCAGTTTGGCTGTGCACCATGAATGTACTTTTCAGCAGCTCAATTATCTTTCAATTTGAAGTAAGTAAAATGAGTGGTGATGATAAAAGTGATTAATAATTGTGAGAAAGAATGTTCACAAGGTTTCTGCCGTTGTGATTCCTAGTGTAAGACTTCACCATCAACTACAGACTCAATGTGTGCCTCCTTCTTCCAGTCGAGCATAAAAAAGGCACAAAAGCACTCAGCTGAAAAGTGCCGCCCAAATGTCCTCGTTTCTTCGTTGCAGAGTGTCGGCTCGAGGCCCGCGGCACACTCTCATTCAAATCACACATCAGTCAGCTGCATTCAATGGCCAGGTAAAAGACAGAGGAGTGCAGCGCTGAGAGCTCTTAGAGGGCTTCAACGCCACGAAGACGAGCACAAACTGGGTCACCGGGAAGGAGAGAACGCCTATGGAAACCCAGCTGTCTCCATGGAAACCGCAGTGTTGACACAGCTATTACCTCCTCATCTCGAGAAATACGCCGCGATAAGAGAGCGGCATGTTTCTGTTGTGCGCAGGACGGATAATAAAATGTCATATTCACTGTTTCTGCCTCCCTACAGCGCTGCATTTCATCTTATTTCCCCCCCTCAGGTTAGGGTGAAGAAATGTGGATCAGCTGGAGTTTTTATTGAATGCTTTTCTTGGAATTGGAGTCAGACAGTATCATAGATTTCATATTCTGTTTGAACGTTTTAGGAGGTCTGTAGCTCTCCCTGGTTGAAGTTAAACCTTTAAGGAAGCATGTCAAAAGGCTGCCAGTTTGAATCCTATGACTTATGGATTTAACAAACTGAGCACATCACTCTTTCCAACAGGGAGATGCTAAGCTATGGAGGAGTTTTATTAAATGTAAAAACATACCTGATAAAGCCATCAGGGTCGTCAGGGCCTGGGCTTTAAGACTACACATATTTAAGTTACATATAGTCAGGGACAATAAGAGGTTACTGTTGATTTAAAAGACGACAAATAATAAATCTTAACCACCTGGGGCCGTATTCACAAAGCATTTTATCTTACCACTAGGAGTGCTCCTAACTCGCGCTAAAACATTTTACGTAGGAGTTTTTTCTTAAAAGTTATTCACAAAGCCGCTGAGACCTACTCATACTAAGGATAAATCACTAAGAGTGAACTAAGAGTGACGTGCCGTTGCTATGGATTACGTCAATTCTCGTGCATGAGTTTAGAAGCGGTCAGTACGGTGATTGGTTGTTCAGAGCAGGCGGTCTCGGTGAAACTCATCCGCAACATCCCACAAACGAGCCCACTAAAACAAGGAAATAGCCTAGGCTAG
>NW_011371168.1:0-3071 GCF_000735185.1 Notothenia coriiceps | reverse complement strand
ACAGGTTTTTATAGAAATGGATCAAAAAGAGAGAGAATCTTTGTTCCTGAAACTTTCAGAGTCTCTTTCCACAGAGGGGACACATGTTGATGTAGAAGAGACATGAAGAAGAGGGGACACATGTTGATGTAGAAGAGACATGAAGAAGAGGGGACACATGTTGATGTAGAAGAGACATGGAGAAGAGGGGACACATGTTGATGTAGAAGAGACATGAAGAAGAGGGGACACATGTTGATGTAGAAGAGACATGGAGAAGAGGGGACACATGTTGATGTAGAAGAGACATGAAGAAGAGGGGACACATGTTGATGTAGAAGAGACATGGAGAAGAGGGGACACATGTTGATGTAGAAGAGACATGAAGAAGAGGGGACACATGTTGATGTAGAAGAGACATGAAGAAGAGGGGACACATGTTGATGTAGAAGAGACATGAAGAAGAGGGGACACATGTTGATGTAGAAGAGACATGAAGAAGAGGGGACACATGTTGATGTAGAAGAGACATGAAGAAGAGGGGACACATGTTGATGTAGAAGAGACATGAAGAAGAGGGGACACATGTTGATGAAGAAGAGACATGGAGAAGTGGATTTCGCATAATAGGTGATCTTTAAAGTGCAGCTGCTAAAATACAGTGAGTATTTCTACTCCTTTAAGATGCTTAAGGTCCTGCTACTATCTTCCTCTCACTTCCTTTCATCTTCCTCTCATCTTCCTCTCACTTCCTCTCATCTTCCTCCCTTCTTCCTCTCTTCTTCCTCTCATCTTCCTCTCATCTTCCTCTCTTCTCTTTAGGTTTCACAGGGAAGCTAAAGGAGATCTCTCTGGTGATTTTTGGCACCTCGGGGCCACCGTACCCCAGGCATCAAGTGAGATCAGCTGAGACGCCGATGGATAGTGACCCCACTGAGGAGTTCAGCGGTGAGTCATGTGACCGCACTGTAATGCAGAGTTATAACCACAATAATAATAATAATAATAATAATAATATTTGTAAAGCTCCTTCCATACACCAGGTGCAGCTCAAAGTGCTTTTAACAACATGGCACACATCACGGTTAAAAAAAAAAAAAAAAACTTCACTTCAGGTCAAACACATGCAGCACAACAACAAAATATTAAGAGATTAAGATGAACCTTTTTTGATATCCAGGATTACAGTGGGACACAAGGAGGTCAAAGGTACGATAAGAATAAGAAAATGCAATCAAATACAAAAAAAAAAAAAAAAATACAAAGGCAAAATAAATAAATACAATAATACAAATACTGATAATAAATAAATAAATAAATAATGAGAATAAAAAAGATTAATTGACCAATTTAAAAAGGGAAGTCGCTAATGAAGCTGTAAAATATATAAAAATGAAAACCTATAGAATATATAAACAAATACAACTCTCTACAAATAAATTATAACGATTGAAAGACCAGGGGGGGGTGTTGCTAATCTAAAAAGATGTGTACGTTTAAAAAATGTCCACTGGGTTCCTGGTGGAGTGTTTTGCTCCGTCAGCAGTGTGTGTTGTTGCCTCTGTGGTGACTTTGTGTTTGTTTTCCCTTCCAGGACCTTGCGACCCAGAATGCAACGCTGATGGTTGTGAGGGGCCCGGCCCGCAGCAGTGTGTCACATGTTCACACTTCTTCCTCAAGTTCAAGAACAGCACAAGGTCAGCCGGATTCAGAGAGGAAAAGCAGAGCGAATACCCATAATGCAATGCAGTACAGGGCTGCAGGATTTAGATTGAATAACTTATTGGGATTTCTTTTTGTATTAAGTGCGATTGCAATGAGGATTTGTACCAAACAAATATGTTTTTTTAAGTCTATAGAATATCATTTGTAGGCCTGTATATCTTGTTGGGGCAGAATCTCTGCTCCGCGCCGTTCTTATATGAGCGGGTTCTCAAAAGAAGGAAAAATTCAAAGCAGCCAGGATAAGGGTTAAACAATAATCTGCTTTAATGGTGGAAACATACAAATACTTCACCTAATCACAAAGCACTCTGCAGAGTACTCCGGGCTCAGGTTCTGCCAACGTGTGAGACACGTCTCAGGAACGGCAAGTCAAAAACAAGAGCGCCGATCTTCAAAATGATCACAACATTTATACACAGAGTTCACTTCTGAGCGAGCTAGACAGTGAGTTGGTAGTGTTTCATTGGTTGGTTTCCCTTCTGGGCGGGACCCCAGGTAGTAAGTCAGTTTGTTGATTCCATGTTGCTTCTGTGCGCGTGTGTGTGTGTGTGTTTTCTGTCCCTCTGCCCTCAGGCAGATCCCCCAATCAGTGATTTGGAGTCATGACAGAGGACTCTTTGACAGGACACATACTCATTCCCCCTAAACATCTTCAACACACACACACATCCTATCATGTATCTTATCACACAACAGTCACCTGTTTTTCTCTATGAAAGCCATATTTGTAAATATCCAAACGCCATCGTCCCATGACAGTCCCCGAATCAGTCAACCAACATAAGTTAATTGTTCTCGTGGCTTAATGGCTTCCCTGAACTTCCCTTCACCCCAAAGTCAGCTTACTAGGAATGAATACATTTTATTGATAAGCTCAAAAGGACGTTTATCTTGTTTACTGCTGGGTGACCCAAGTCTCAAGGCCTGCAGGATGTGTAGGAGATAAACATTAATTCTACAAGACTTTAACTGCCTTATATCTGAAAATGTATCCGGGAATTCCCCTGTTGATTGCAAGGACTATTGATAATTAACAGAGAGACCCTAGGGGCCTCTTCTTGGTATCTGCTAGGCAGAAGTCACTCAATGCAGAAATCACAAGTTTAACACACATTCTATATGTGACCTGCTCTATCGAAATCAGTCGCATTGACCCGAAGACACATTTTGAGTTGTATACACTGCTGGAAAGAGGGTATTCCTAGCTTTCTAATGATATCAGGATTGTTTTTGTACTCCAAATATTAAGCGAAATATGTCACATTATATAATGACTGTCACCGAGTCATCATTTTGAGAAAAAGGCCTTCAAAGTTTTCTCTTCTCTGGAATCCATCGATCTTATTGATTATTAGCGGAGCAAATGA
>NW_011371167.1:0-1759 GCF_000735185.1 Notothenia coriiceps | reverse complement strand
TTTTCCTGCGCGTTGCTATAGGTGTTTTCCTGCGCGTTGCTATAGGTGTTTTCCTGCTCGCCCTATAGGTGTTTTCCTGCGCGTTGCTATAGGTGTTTTCCTGCTCGTCCTGTAGGTGTTTTCCTGCGCGTTGCTAGTCTCTGCAGATTTCTGCTGAGCCAGCAGTTCTCTGGAGGTTTGATAGAAACAGCTCTTAGTATCTCTGTGATTTGTCCCAGCATGCCTCAGCTGCTGTTGTTTACAGCCCGGTGCTGTCTCTCTGAAACTGAGTCTCTGTGACAAATTCCTCCGCTGTCCGTCAGCCAGGTTTCTCTTTGTGCTACATTATCGGATTACATGGATTGTGTCATTAAAGTGTCTGTTTCAGTGTATTGGACTGCTGAAACACACCTTAAATGCATTGAAATCCTGTTTCAATGCAATACATGTTTTTCTATTCCTCTCTTTTTTTCAATACCTAGAAATAATCTCTTTAAATATGACATATTTTCAGTTTTCATATTAAAAACATCACAGGGATTAGAGCCTATCCATATCTGAGGCCAACACTGGTACTTTGAAGTTTACTTTCATTTAATATCATAAATAGGACATTAGTTACAAGATGTTGTGCAAATACAAAAAAAATCACAAATTGCTGAGAAATAAGCAACAACGTTCATAACCTTTCCTTTTTTAAATAAAAATGTTAATATTAAAAGCACATATCAACACACGATGCTAAATATTATATATAGAAAAAATATTGTTTAGTGACTTATTATAAACATAATACATAAATAAATTCACATATGTTATCCTGTCTTTTCTACCCAAAGGCCTACTCTAACGTAACTGATTTAATTACTTAATTAATTAAATGAAATATTTCCTTGATTTGTAAACAGAAAAAACAGAAAATGTTCCTTTACAATTTTAGATTAAAGCTGAAATTAGAGGAGACTTTTTGAGTGCTTCTCGGTGTCGAAATGCTGTAAAAGTGACACTGTATTTAAACAACTTTTAAACTTAATTAAGCATTTATATACAAAACTGAGAATTATGTAATTTACTGATGTATAAATGGGTTACTAAATATCTGCAATAATCAGATTCTGGATTTACTGTTGTAGCTTCAAGGGCTGAACAAGCTGAAACACATGCAGATGAGTTTTCCTAAGATTCATTCCCTGGAGGAACTATTTTACTGGAAATAATTAAACAAATATCCCAAATCAACCAAACTCATCTTGTGCTCGGAGTTATTCGTCCACAGCGTTTTGTTTTAACGTCTCTTGGTGGAGGCAATTAAAACAATTTAAACAGTGTTTCATTTCTATTCTGCAAGTTCATATAAACTGATAGAAAATATATGCAATAATCTGATTTCAGATGATTTATAGGTTTAGCTCTAATAGGGATTTACAGGATCAGACGAGTGCAGATGGGTTTCTCTGTGATTCATCCCCTGGAGGAACTACTTTACGAGAAACAAAGAAAGTGAAAAAACAGTTCAAACAAAACTGAGCCAACGATAAATATCCCAAATCTCATACTTTATTTTGAATTTTGTAGTTACAATAAAGCAAAGACATACACAATATACAGTAAGTAGGTACCCGAAACCTGTACATGGCGTACAAGAGGGGAAAAAAGCAAGAAAGCTGGGTATTACAAAGCTGACAGCATCGTAGACCCCAAGTCTCAGCTTGTGTTCAGAGTCATTCCTCCACAGCGGTTTATTTTTAAACGGTGGATGTTCGCTCTGCTTCTGGACAGT
>NW_011371166.1:0-3133 GCF_000735185.1 Notothenia coriiceps | reverse complement strand
AGACTGGATATATCCCCACCTCTCTCTGGTCACTACAATGGGGAATTGGAATTACGGGCCAAAAGATTTATTTACAAGTATTAAAAGTAAGCAGAGGACACCAAACCAACTGAGACCTGTCTGTCTGCCGCATCTACGCACTGCTACGCACTGTAACACACACACACACACACACACACACACACACACACACACACACACACACACACACACACACACACACACACACACACACACACACACTGTACCACACACACCTACACACTACCACACACACCTACAGCTCCTAAAGCATATCATATATATCAGGATACAGCCGTTGTGTATTTTATTATGTGAAGCACTAAATGGTCTTAGAAAAATATGGACTCTTTGTTTGTAGATATCTACTAAACTACAGCAAACAAATAAAGAGAGTAGGCCTGTTACACTGAGTGATATATATTAACACACTGCTCTCCTTTCGCCACGGACCTCACAGCTGTTCTCTCTGTAAACATCGCGTCGGGATGAAAGCAGTTAATAAAACAATATCAAGGGGATGCATGCAGAGCCGTCATTGGCTGAGATAAGTCCGGCCGTGCGTTACGACTCTTTGAAACATCTCTGTTGCCGGAAATACATCTGCGGAGGAGCCGTGGAGGATCCATCAGTGTATCCTCGATTATAGCCTCCTCGATGCTCGATCCTCGATGTGCATTTAGAGAAATTAGATGTCCTTCAACATGGCGCGTTGAAATCCATTTCCGAGTCACTACCGGAGGACCAAGGAGAGGAAATTAGAGAATTGAGAGGCCTTCAATATGTCTTTTCTATACGTTATAGAAAAGATAAGACAGACTTCTTTTAAATATATTGTCCAATACAAAACAAGGTAAAATTGTTTACAATGTTCGTAATCTGCTGTCTCCCCTCAGAGTGCAGCTGGTTTCCAGTCGCGCCCTCGCTCCCGCTCTCGTTCTCGATCACCAGGCCGTCGACGCAGCCGCTCTCGTTCCCCAGCACGGACCACGCGGCCCTCGTGCACAGCGGCGGCCGTCGCTGCTGCAGCTATCACAGAGAGCGCACCACCTTCTCGCAGAGATGCTAAGCTGAAGGATTCATTCGAAGTCAGGCTAATTCCCCCGGTGAGTGCCACCTACTCATTTAGCACTAGGTTGCAGAAGCTGATGAACAGAAAGAGATAATTCCCAGGATATCAGTCCCTGCGACTGATATCAAAAGCATCAGTAAATGTTAAACGCCACACAGTAATCCTGTAATGCTGTTCTACTCTGCTGCCTACAGGACTTTGTTGTACGCCCCTGTCGGCTCAATATAAATTCTCTTTGATTGACTTATTTAGAGTAACTTGACTCATATCTGCCATTATTGTCTTCTCAAACTTAAAAAAAATAAAGCTTGTGTGAAGTTTGATAAACGTGCCTGCTAAGTGTCAGCTGCATAAGCAGAGACTGATTGTGTGGCACAATCTGAGCTACATTCTGTGTTGACTGGAACTGGGCAACAGTGCATTTGTTTTGTTTCTATAGTTTCACTTGAACCTGTGAGATGTAGTTATGGAATGTTGGCTCCCTGTGAGTCAGTCAGTATTTTACATGGGATTTAAGTATTTAATTTGTAGTTGTGTAATTTCCACTCGGCTCTTCATTAACTCAATTACTAAATTAAAGAGCATCACAACCTAAAGCACATCCTTGTGGCTTGTTGTTCTGAATTTTGACCAGAACCTCTCACGCTCACTCTGCTTATTCCTCACGTGGCGGTTTTCCCTTTTTTGTCTCTTTTCATGTCCATCAATCTCCCTCCATTGTTTGATGAGCAGGAACAGACAAAGGCATCTGAGAACAATGGCAACAAAAAGCATGAAAAGAAAGAGGACAATGAGCCTGCAAACAAAGTAAATGAGGTGAGTTGTATTTTCTTATTTAAAGCAATTCCCTTCTGTCTGAAAAAAGGACATTTCTTTTCAAATGAAAGATTCAGAAAGGCATAATTGGTGCAGTCGCATTGGCCAGTTCCTCTCAGTACCCACATGACCATCAACAAAGAACAAAGTCAGGACATACACTCACACAAAAACCTTAGTATGTGCCCAACATGTAAACACAGCTGCATTAGAAGGCATAAATACCACTGTTAACTTGACACGCTTTTCTGCTCTCTCTCTCAGGTTGAAGGGCAGTTGAGTTGAGAGTTTAATTGAGTTCTTCAGACTATTACATAGAAACAAGCAACATCTAACTTGCCTGGCACTACTCCTGTAGTGAAAGTTGGAGCTGATGGAATGTCATGATGCATGCAGGTTGGGGGGCCGTGTGAGGTTTCAGCTGAGAGGCTCCCCTCACAAGATTGGGCTTCATGAGCCGGTCACATGGCGAAACATGTGCCTCTCCTTTCCTCTCCCTTGCAGCTTGTTTTTGAATCCCATTTTATAATATGTTTCTTAATGCTCTTCAGTGTTTCCCCTAGGATGGAGTCATAGCAGCGGTGCTAAGGCACGTGGGCACAGCAGAATGTGAGCGCGGAGCGCGTGGAATTTTTTAGTGTGCACGTGCGAAGTGCGCCCCGCCAATTTGTTTCTATGAGTCTGCCAGCACAAGAAAGGCTCTTGAGGCCTAGTACCAGGGCCGGTTCTAGCGAATTTGCTGCCCTAGGCGAGATTTTATATATAAAGAATAAATGAAAAATCTCTACAAAACACAAATACACTACAAAAACAGAAACTTATTGACATAGGTAATAGATGTCAAAATGGCTTCAAATGTATTCAGTATTGTATGAACATGTTTGAATTGGGGGGTGGACGTCACATCCTATCCCCTAGGGGGGTCTGTGGGTATGCCCCCCCGGGAAGATTTTATTTTGAACATTTTAAAGTAAAATGCTTCAATCTGGTGCACTTTGAGCACACAATTACTAGAGACCTGGGGCCGTATTCACAAAGCATTTTATCATACCGCTAGGAGTGCTCCTAACTCGCGCTAAAACATTTTACGTAGGAGTTTTTTTTTAAAAGTTATTCACAAAGCCGCTGAGACCTACTCATACTAAGGATAAATCACTAAGAGTGAACTAAGAGTGACGCGCCGTTGCTATGGATGACGTCGATTCTCGTGCATGTGTTTAGAAG
>NW_011371165.1:0-5954 GCF_000735185.1 Notothenia coriiceps | reverse complement strand
CATAGGGGTGTCCAGGGTAGTGCTAGATGTTGCATTCCATGTCCTAACGTACCAGTTGATCACGACGGCCTCTTCTAGAGAACATATTACTTTCATACCTTAAATGGAATGTAAGGAGGGAGGGTACATTTCTCATGAGGAAACAGTTACAAACACTAGAACAGAATAAGACAACCTACCCCCATAAACAGAGATGGATGTAAAAGATGAGATTGTGTAAGATGATATGGATGTAGATGATGAGATTGTCCAAATCATGTGAAAAGCGAACCAGCTACAATGCTAAAATGGAGTAAATCCATTTCAAGTTACTTTACTCTATTCAAAGATAGTTTATTTTTGTATTACTTTATACTATTCTAATATAGTACATTGTGTTTTTTATTACTTTATATTTTTCTAATCTAGTTTCGTGTTTTTTATTACTTTGCACTATTCTAAAATAGTTTGCTTCTTTATATTTTGTAAAACAAGTGCCTTCTTTGACTCTGTTGTGGCATCAGCCATTTTCTATGGTGTGGCCTGCTGGGGCAGCAGCATCTCGGTTGCTGACGGGAAGAGACTGAACAGACTGGAAAGGAAGGCCAGCTCTGTCCTGGGGAGTCCTCTGGACACTGTGGAGGTGGTGGGAGACAGGAGAATGGCAGCCAAGCTGTCCTCCCTGCTGGACAATATGTCCCACCCCCTCCAGGACACCCTGTCCTCACTGTGCAGCACCTTCAGCGACAGGCTGCTGCACCCCACCTGTCACACAGAGAGATACCGCAGGTCCTTCTTTCCTGCAGCGGTCAGACTTTACAACCAGCACTGCCCCTAGTAGACCCTCCTACACACACCACAACACAGACTTTAACACCCCTTGCTGCTAAATACAAACCAACTTTGTGCAATATGTGCAATATGCCATTAATAACTGTGTAATTTATACCTGGCCACTAAATCAATCAATATATATATGCCATTAATAAATGTGTAATTTATACCTGGCTGCTAAACCCTTGTTACTGTTACAAGGTATGTATCTTGTATTTTGTAGATTGTGTAACTTGCTGCTGTTAAATACCGTCAAACTATGTGCAATATGTGCTTTATGTGCAATATATACTTTATATACATATGCCATCTTTAATAACTGTAATGTATACCAGGCTGCTAAATCCTAATAACTGCTACAGGATTTGATTTGTAGATTTGATTTGTTTTTGGTCTGTATTTTTGAAAATTATGTAACTTTTTTAGTTTTTATCTTTTTTTAGCATATTGTTTATTATATTATAACTTAGTACTTTTTTAGCATATTGTTGTGTTGCTTGTTTATTATATTATAACTTAGTACTTTTTTAATGCATTTCAGATGCAACACTAAGCTGTCTGTGGCTCTTTCCTGCTATAACGCTGCAAATTTCCCCTCTGTGGGACTAATAAAGGTATTCTGATTCTGATTCACATGGATAGGAAACTAAATACATTTGCACACATCTTGTGTCCATATCTTTCTGTTTTGGTGGTCATGCCACAACCGTGCACGTGCATGCATACGTGAGTCATGGTAAGATATCTGGATTAAGAGGTTGCTTTTTCTTTGCACAGCATGAAAGAAAGGCCAAATGAATGGGCTGTGATTTTAGTCTTTTTAAGCAGAGGTCAATAATTTGTACGGCCCTCGGAGGATGTTGAAAAAATTGAAATGGCCCTTGAGAGGAAAAAGGTTCCCCACCCCTGTCATCCAGCAAACTTTTGAAATAAATGGATATACAAATAAATGATATGCTAGGCCTATGGAATAGTATAATTACAAATGCCGTTTTAGTTTAACATATGAATTAAAAGCAAACCCAGTGTCTTTGTTTTATAAATCAGGATTTAACCTACTGCATTGTGTGAAGAAGAATGAAAGCAGTCTAGATGAAAACCAAAAAGAAAATGTCAGGCAGTATGTCTTCCTATAATATATAGATCTGTATTTTGAAATGTATTCTAACATTGTAATCCTGCTAGTAATCCCCATGAATGTTTAACAGTAATCTGATTCCTTCTTTTCTATGTAACTTTAAGGGAATACAGTTACCTTTGAATCCTGATTACGTGATCCCGTTGTTCCACGGTGTGGGTGTGATGCAACCCAGGCATGAATTGTGCAGCACATCAGAGCGGCTGATGGAAATGGAAATGTGGAGCTCCGGCTCGGCCTCCCTACATCTGACCCCATGTGGTGCCTGCTGTGCTGGGGCTTCAGAGGGGAAATGTGAGGGTTGTCATGCTGCTTCTAGTTTCTGACATTTCTCCTTTTTCGTCTTTCTCTCTTCCTTTTGGGATTTATTTATTGATCGGCTTCATAGAGTGATACAAAGACACATCAAAACGCTATTTTAAAAATCCCCTTTCTGTAACATGTCAACATGAAACAAGAATTGCACATATTTAACAAGATGAGGATGCATTTGCTGACCTTTCAGAACACTTTTACAGTGATATCTAGATGTTTCACCCTTTTCATTAGAAGTGCCTCCCGTTAATTCATAACTCATACATTCCAATTCAAATGTATAGCAGACATGACATGATCAGTTACACAGAGTTGGGAGAAGTATTCAGATCTTGTACTTGAGTAAAAGTACAACTACCAGTGTAAAAATACTCCTGTGTTTAAACTCCTATTTAGGTACAATTATTATTAAGTGTTTGGATCAAAATATACTTAAATAACCAAAAGTAAAAGTACACATTATACATAATGGCCCAGTGAAGAATCATATACAGTATACCAGATTACTGCATTATGATCATTGATGCATCAATGTTTTCATCACAGCTAATAAAGGTGGAGCTCATTTGGATTACTTTGTATAAAGTACAATTATGATTTCCTAACCTATGACTACATGTCAAAGTGTATTTATTTCATTGATTGATTTAATATGAGTATTTAATAATCATAATATATGAAGTAACTAAAACTGGAAAATATAGTAGTGTAGTAAAAAGTACAATATTGGCGTCTAAAATATATTAAAGTATTCAGTTGCATACGGAAAATACTCAGTTCAAGTAGCCCAACATTATTTGTAGTTCAGTACAATATTGAGTAAACATATCTAGTTCTTACTTTTGTCTCTGTCTCGACTGAGCTACTTTCGCCTATTTGATGTACATTTTGTATATTCATGTTTTATCTTCTGATAGTGATACTTTATAGATATATATCTTTCACTATCAAAGTGTATATTTTTTCCTGTCTTCTTCATTTATTTGTATTTCATGTATGCCTTGTCTACATGCTGCTGTGACTAAAACAAAATCCCAACATGGGGTCATTAAAGTACATCTAATCTAGTCTAATCTCAAATGCAATGTTTAATTGTTAAAATACTATGTTACTAGTTAAAGCCCTGCATTAAAAATCACACTTCAGTAAAAGGTATTTCCACTCTTTCTTTCTGAGCGTGTCTCTCAGACGTAGGCATGGGAAAGCAGGATTGCAAACTTGCGCGACGGGGGCTCTCACCTCCCACCTCCCCCTCCTCCCACCTGCTTCTCCCCCTCGGCGATAAGAGTCATATGAAAGACCTTCGTTTCCGCCGGTGGTGGGAACCTCGGAGATAAGGTGGGTGCTGAGGCGACCGCTGGGCCTTCTCCAGGGAACAGGGAGTTCTCAGACTCCTCTGATACGACTGCACATGAAGGCTGTCGTTTGGCCTTTCGAGCTCGTCATAGCTAACACCCCTGAGTGCATGTGGCATTTTTCTCAGGCAACACTATCACAGTTACGCTACAAGTTGTCCTCAAACAAATGTGCGATCTCAAAATATGTATGATACATCGTTTCAAACTGCCACATCCTTGAGTAACCTGTGGTGGGACAACAACAGCGAGTATCTGATGAAGGCTGAGCAAAACACGGGTCGTGCTGACCCCGCACCGAGCAAACTGTCTCGGCCTTCACTCGCTGTCTCACTGGAGCTTTTTGTTTTTCTGGGAAGAGCACTGAAATGTATTAAGGAAGAAAACATTGAAGATCTGGATAATTTTGTATGCAAATATGACCACTAAAAAGCTCACTTGGTATAGTAAGGTGGCCAACCAGTGCAAACGCGCAGTAGACACGTTTAAAAAACACAAATGTTCTAAAACACATGCAAAGGAATCTTCACCAAACACATTTAGAAAACATTCACCAACTGGATGGAACATACGAAGCGTTTACTAAAGGCGCTGCATAAACAAAACGCTGCAAGAAGCTCAACACACAACGGAAACCACGGGACACTAAAAAGGGACGCACACAGCTGGGACCGGAGCGCTTGTTGACGTTCTGGGATTCGAAAGTTGTCAAATTGGTGAAAATGTTTCTTCATTTGCATGTGTTTTTATTTTGGCATTGTTTTTTTAAAGTGCAGCGCTTTTCTCCATATGTTTTTCGGACTTCGTAGCACATTTGCCCGTGTCGGTCTTTTGTTTTGTTTTGCAAGTGGCAGGAACAGTCATCAATCTAATTACTGAAGTCAGTGTGATATCATCAATCAAGAGTTCAAAGAAAACCTCAATACCTTGAATAACTGATAGAAGCTAGAAAATGTCAGGGGTCTCTTTCATGTTCTTATTAACAGAAATAAAGAATGTCATGGGAGGCTATTCATTAATCTTATCTCTTAAAGTAAGAACATTTAAGTTACAGAACATAAAATTCAAGATATTTTCCAACCCCGTGTCCATGTCCCATGATCATAAAACTGAACTTGATTTCTCCGGCTTTACCGCTACTCTTCAAGGTTGTTGTCCGTGTTAAGGGGAGGTTAATGAGCTGTCAATCAAGTGACCAGGCTGTGATTCATTGGTAGCTTCCAGGGAGTTACTGCTACCTGAGCTGCAATGACAGCAGAAAAAAGAAACAAACTGGCACATTTGCACCGCTAGTAATTTCCTTCTTTTTTTTCTTTCTCTGAGCAGCCATCACCTATTCAGTTTGACAGCAAATGTGATTATCTCTCCTCTCCCCTCTCCCCCATGTGGTTTACGGCATCAAAAAGGAGTGTGTGGTTAGGTGGCGGCTGGAGGAAGGCGTCTGCGGTCGTCTTTGTTCAACCTCTCTCTGCTGGAGGCTCCTTGTGTGTCCCTGACACTCTCCCTCATTATTACATACAGGGCTTCCTGCTGGGGAGGCCAGGTGTTGCTGGGCCTGTCATACATACACACCCAATCAAGATGCCTCATGCACACACACATATTCTGAAAGATGGTTCTAGGAGAGGACAGATATATCAGCCCATCACGGAGGAGGTGTTAGTGTGGTCTGGAGAGGTGCAGACTAAACTTTAGGACCCACTTTTCTGCTAATAGATGTCCAGTCTATGAGATATCAAAATGATGAAGACAGGTGGAAGAGGTTTGGGCTGCCTGCTGGGGCTGTTTTATGTCTACAGGACTGTCTCAGAAAATTAGAATATTGTGATAAAGTTCTTTATTTTCTGTAATGCAATTAAAAAAACAAAAATGTCATACATTCTGGATTCATTACAAATCAACTGAAATATTGCAAGCCTTTTATTATTTTAATATTGCTGATTATGGCATACAGCTTAAGAAAACTCAAATATCCTATCTCTAAATATTAGAATATCATGAAAAAGTATACTAGTAGGGTGTTCAACGAATCACTTGAATCGTCTAATTAACTCGAAACACCTGCAAGGGTTTCCTGAGCCTTGAAAAACACTCAGCTTGGTTCAGTAAACTAAATCACAAGTATGGGGAAGACTGCTGATCTGACTGCTGTCCAGAGGACCGTCATTGACACCCTCCATCAGGAGGGTAAGACACAAAAAGAAATTTCTCAAAGAGCAAGCTGTTCACAGAGTGCAGTTTCAAAGCACATCCACAAAAAGTCTGTTGGAAGGGGGAAATGTGGCAGGAAACGCTGCACAACCAAGAGAGATGACCGCAGCCTTAACAGCATT
>NW_011371164.1:0-3941 GCF_000735185.1 Notothenia coriiceps | reverse complement strand
AGGTAGGTAGGTAGGTAGGTAGGTAGGTAGGTAGGTAGGTAGGTAGGTAGGTAGGTAGGTAGGTAGGTAGGTAGGTAGGTAGATAGATAGATAGAGGGGTAGGTAGGTAGGTAGATAGATAGATAGATGGATAGATGTGTAGGTAGGTAGGTAGAGTGATAGATGAATAGGTAGGTAGGTAGATAGATGGATGGGTAGATAGGTAGGTAGATAGATAGATAGATAGATAGATAGATAGATAGATGTAGGTAGGTAGAGGGATAGATAGATAGATAGATGGATAGAGGGATAGATGTGTAGGTAGGTAGGTAGAGGGATAAATGAATAAGTAGGTAGGTAGCTAGCTAGGTAGGTAGCTAGCTAGGTAGCTAGCTAGCTAGCTAGGTAGATAGATAGAGGGATAGATGTGTAGGTAGGTAGAGGGATAGATGAATAGGTAGGTAGGTAGATAGATGGATGGGTAGGTAGGTAGGTAGGTAGGTAGGTAGGTAGGTAGGTAGGTAGATAGATAGATAGATGGATAGATGAATAGGTAGGTAGGTAGGTAGGTAGATAGATGGATGGGTAGGTAGGTAGGTAGGTAGGTAGGTAGGTAGGTAGGTAGATAGATAGATAGATAGAGATAGATGGATAGAGGGGTAGGTAGGTAGGTAGATAGATAGATAGATAGATAGATGGATAGAGGGATAGATGTGTAGGTAGGTAGGTAGATGGATGGATGGGTAGGTAGGTAGGTAGGTAGGTAGGTAGGTAGGTAGGTAGGTAGATAGATAGATAGATGGATAGAGGGATAGATGTGTAGGTAGGTAGGTAGAGGGATAGATGAATAAGTAGGTAGGTAGGTAGCTAGCTAGGTAGGTAGCTAGCTAGGTAGATAGATAGATAGAGGGATAGATGTGTAGGTAGGTAGGTAGAGGGATAGATGAATAAGTAGGTAGCTAGCTAGGTAGGTAGGTAGCTAGCTAGGTAGGTAGCTAGCTAGGTAGATAGATAGATAGAGGGATAGATGTGTAGGTAGGTAGGTAGGTAGGTAGATAGATAGATAGATAGATAGATAGATAGATAGATGTAGATAGATAGATAGATAGATAGATAGATAGATGTAGGTAGGTAGGTAGAGGGATAGATGAATAAGTAGGTAGCTAGCTAGCTAGGTAGCTAGCTAGCTAGGTAGATGGATAGGTAGGTAGAGGGATAGATGAATAGGTAGGTAGGTAGGTAGGTAGGTAGGTAGGTAGGTAGGTAGGTAGGTAGGTAGATAGATAGATAGATGGATAGAGAGGTAGGTAGGTAGGTAGGTAGGTAGGTAGGTAGGTAGGTAGGTAGGTAGGTACTTTGTTGATCCCTATTTGGGACATTTTTGCATTGCAGCAGCATAAAAAAACAAGGCAATGTTCATAATATTAAGACACAAGAAAAATAAACAGTCCAAAAATATTTGTGAAATAAAATAGCATTGAAAAGTAAAAAAAGAGGAATTACTAATATGAATATAATAATATATAATATTACTTATCGGTGCCATCTTCCTCCTCAATGCAGGAGTTTTTCTTAATGAAACTTAGGGAACTGTTTTCCTTTTGTGTCAGGCAGCAAATAAGCGTGATCATCATGTGCGTGAGTTCATCGGACTTATTGGAGATTGCATGTACGTTCACATTGAAATACGAATGCTAAGACGATATGTTTTGCAGCCATAGGTGTTGCTGTTTTTGGAAAAATATGTTTGTGGTGAATATTGTATGTGTTTCCCTATTATGCTTTTTTGGGGGGTTTTCCCTTTGCGTGTGTTATTTAGGGCTGTGTGCATGTTAGTGATCTGCAAAGGAAGAGGAGAGACACTTTTGAACATTGAAGCATGTCGAAATGTCCCAGTAGAGCCACTCAATACTAATATACACGTGAAAATGAACATCATAGGCATCTTCGAACTCATTCTCACCTTCAAGTATGTAACCTTATTGTATGTATGGTCTTTATTTTAGCCCAAGATGTTCACAAGTAGAGGCTCTGATAGATGTGATGTTGGTATTAGAAGTAGCCACAAATGTTTTTAGCTAAAGGCTGTCTACTTCCTCTCCTCGTTTGTTAGGACGGGACTCCGTTGAGCTCGAGCTTCACCCCTCTGGACATCAAACTCTCCAACTGGGACGAGCTGCCCGAGGCCTTCAGCCGGCGCCGCGAAAATCGAATCCAGGTCTGCCCTCCCCGGGTGGCTGTGTGTGTGTGTGTGTGTGTGTGTGTGTGTGTGTGTGTGTGTGTGTGTGTGTGTGTGTGTGTGTGTGTGTGTGTGTGTGTGTGTGAGGTGTAGCTACTCAATGTGTCATAGCTGTGAAAAACGCCCTATTCCACTGAAGCAGGTTTTAAAACGTGTCGATATTTCCCTTCATTTGATTAGAAAGATACCAACCATATGATATGACATCATTTCCAAGAAGAAAATTCTACATTTGCTCATTAATCACTTATTAAAGCTCACAGGCTGCTTTAAAGGTGACCTGAATTTTAGACTAAGATCACTCGGTGTGAAGATGAATGAAGACGAGGCTGTACGGAGGTTATTAAACAGAAATCAGAAGTGTGTGTGAATTTAATGACACCACTGAATATGAGAAGGAAAAGGTGGAGAGTGGGCGATCACTTCTTCCTCCACTGCAGGGCCTGAAGGGGTGGGGGAGGGGGGGGTGATGGAGAGAGGAGGAAAAAAGAGGGGGGGTTTGTGAGAGCAGCGAAAGAGAAAGTGCCGTTTTATGGCGGTCGTTAAAGGAGACGGATCATCGCCTGAAACGACCCCTGCACGCCGAACGGCTAATATTAAATCCTGCAATCTGCTGATAGACGCCCCACCTGTCCCCTTGTTTATGTCGGTTTTTAAAACCAAGGCGTCCATCCTCTCTGACCCATCATTTACGCCCTGTTACACTCCAATTGTCCATCAGAATCAATAGCAGGGCCAGCGGTTTGATGCGCAACACGGCGGGGAAGAGGTGTGTAAACTCACACCGCGAGCAAACATCTCGTCAAATCATTTATGGGTGGGAACCGTTATGTATGATTTTGAAATGATCTGTATTTCATGGAAATGGAGCCCTTTAAGGGTTTGAAACATGAATAATACATTTTTGATTATTAATTGTGAGGTTGCAGAGAGTGCATTGTCGTCCTCTTACAGGATGCATCTGGCATTATTTGCTTATAAATCAGCAAATTCTGTGTGTGTCTATTTCAAGCCTCTCCACTGTTTGTTGACGTTAATCTTATAAAACAGCTCAGAAGTGAATAGTTTTAAATGCATGAAGGATTTTAATCGTCCAATGGTTGGATAAGGACGGGTATTTTTGAATTTCTGTTGTGTTTAATCTGCAGCTTTAATGAGAAGTGTGCTCAGTTATAGGCCTGTCCTTGACTAAAGGCTGTCAGGTTTCACTTTGTCAACAAATCAATTAGTTGATTTAATTGAAAGATCTGTAAAACTGAGTTCCTCCACGGAGAATCCATAAACACCTTGTATTTAGCAGCAGATGTGTTCATTTACATAAAATGGCTTTGAAATCACTCAGACTAAAGAAATCTCAAACCCAAACAACCAATTAGTTGACAAATCGAGAAAGATACTATACAATGCAGCTGCAAAACATAAACAAAGCAAACCTGGGTGTGAAAGTATATCATTATAATGCATAGAGAGTTTGTTTTCACACAAACAATAACTTTTTCTGAGAGCAGCCATCATCCGTGGAGAAAAAACACTTCTGCAGTGTAATATACGTAGGTAAATTGCCCATTAGGGTGTGTGTGTGTGTGTGTGTGTGTGTGTGTGTGTGTGTGTGTGTGTGTGTGTGTGTGTGTGTGTGTGTGTGTGTGTGTGTGTGTGTGTGTGTGGTCCAGCTTTGGTTTGCTTTCAGCCAAAGTGTATTTTTAAAAATTGAAATGATGTTTTG
>NW_011371163.1:9278-12206 GCF_000735185.1 Notothenia coriiceps | reverse complement strand
CCGCCCCGCCCCGCCCCCGTCTAACTGTACAGAAAGCGGCGAGATGCATTTCCTTAGGAATCGACAAGCAGAACCGAAACTAACATTTATAAACGAACAATTGTGGACACGTACAATTTGCGAATGAGTTCTGCCTTTTGTAAACTGAATTTATCAATAATTTGTCAATAAATCAGGGCGAAAAACGTCACTTGTCCGCCGGATAAGTCAATTGAAAGATCTACTTGTCCGATATTGTAAATAACACGTCCCGGACGGTGGGACGTGTACTTTTTCGCACACTGCATGTTGTTGTTTATATCTTTTGTAAACCTTTTCTTTTAAATATTAAGCTTCTTCACTATTGTTCCTACTCTTCCAGTTTAACATTTCACTTTCAAGTTTTCAACAAAGTAATTGCAATGCATTTAAGCTGTAACAATTAGATTAAAATCATTTCACTTTTCTGCATTTCTCCGCTAAATTCAGCTACACACTTACTTGGTTTTTGTAGCTGAAAGCAGCTACAGAGAACATTCAACGTATAACATATTCAGCTTTTTCTGCATTTTCAGCTAAATTCAGCAACAAATGTTCACAGTTTACAGCATTCACACGCATTTTCTGCAGGAAATGCATTCTCTAGTTATATTATATTGCACTCATCTTGCACCAGACCGGACACCCCACTGAACCCAGAACAGCCTGACATCTTCAGGGCAGACTCTGGCCGGCAGAGATTCATCTAATTATTCCTGCCAAAGCACTGCACAGATAGTAGCAGGATGCTGGTCATTTATACAATGCGGAGGTCAACTCACTGCATGCTTATGACATTCATAATGACATATTAATCTACACACAGTGCTCTGCTTAACATTAAATCTTGGCCAGCAGGCTGCCTCTAGACTTCATAACAATGGGGTTGCCTGTCTGACAAAATGTTGTTTACTCCTCTTGCTCTACCAAATAAGGAAAACACTCAAACTGAATGAACTATAGAGTGCTTGAAAAGAGATGAATATATTTGATTCAGTTTCTCTTTTTGTTTGATTTAGACTAATGCAAGATGTGTGCTCCTTGTTTGTTTTTGGACATTCAGTACATAATATAGTTAATAATAGTTTTGAAGCTTAGAATTTGGCATTGTGGCCATCGCCATTTTTTTTTGTCTAAATGGGACCATCATTTACAATATTGACATAATGTTATCACAAAGAACACTTGAACATAGCAATTGAGACCATAACATCTTCAGTACAATATTTAACCAGGTAACAAATCAAGAGAGAACTGGGCAATTATTTCATAGACTTCTATTCAATCAGATTCTTCATGCAGCTTGTGGAGTTGCCTCTGTGGCTCTTCCATGCTGCTTCTTTAATTTGCCATGATGTTTTTCAATGTACCCATTTAATAGCAGATTTTGCACCAGGAAACCAAACTGATAATTTTGCAGTAGACAAACTGCAAAGACAAAGCATTTTCTACTTCTGGGGCCGTATTCACAAAGGATCTTAGGGCTAAAAGTAGCTCCTAACTGGCGAATTTAGGAGAAACTCCTAAACATAATGGGCGTGTTAGTCTTACATTTAGGACTCCTAATTTTATTCACTAAGAGCAATTCACAAAGTATTTTAGGCCTAAAAGTAGCACCTAAGTTTAGGAGAGCTTAAAAGTCCTCGAGAGGACTCCTAACTCAGTAAGACCTATTCACAAAGAATCTGAAAATGACTGCGAGACGAAATATTTTGGAGACAATGGAAGACTGTGAATTGATCAAGAGATAAATCGTGAGGGTATCAAACTTGTTGTGGAATTAGTGCCGGATGCAATAACATCCCCGACTAACAGGAATAACCCGATTAGTCCGGAAATAAAATGTTTGGCAACACTACGATATTTAGCAATGTGGGAAAATGCAACTTTGCAATGCCGACGATTTAGGAATATCGCAACCATCAGTCAGCCGTGCCATAAACCAAACCAACAACGCGCTCTCTAGACCACATATCATCCAACAGTTTATCCGGTTTCCTTTGGACAATCAACAACTACACAGGATCAAAGCCAACTTCATGGCAATTGCAGGTATGCCCGGTGTGGTCGGTGCTATTGACGGGACGCACATAAAAATAATTGCGCAATCAAAAGATGAGGAGGTGTTCGTCAATAGAAAGAAAGTACATTCCATCAACACGCAGATTGCACTTTCATTCATCATGATAGGGGGACTTGAACGGCGGTATGGGCTGTTATTGAAAGTGTTTAAGTGCTGGAAATATGCTCATTGGATAATAGTTTGCAGGGTGCTTTTAATTTTCTCCTTGATTTAATGATATTTACGTATTTGTATTGTTTGCTCTCTCTCTTTAACGTGCATATACAACGTCATTATCGTGGTCTGCACAAACTTGTCATCATGCATGTATTCTGCTAACTGCACTGTCCTTAACTATTTGATAGGAATACATTTCTAGCCTAGGCTATTTCCTTGTTTTTCGGTGATTTAGTGGGCTCGTTTGTGGGATGTTGCGGATGAGTTTCTCCGAGACCGCCTGCTCTGAACAACCAATCACCGTACTGACCGCTTCTAAACTCATGCACGAGAATCAACGTAATCCATAGCAACGGCGCGTCACTCTTAGTTCACTCTTAGTGATTTATCCTTAGTATGAGTAGGTCTCAGCGGCTTTGTGAATAACTTTTAAGAAAAAACTCCTACGTAAAATGTTTTAGCGCGAGTTAGGAGCACTCCTAGCGGTAAGACAAAATGCTTTGTGAATACGGCCCCTGATCTCCCGGCCAAAAATATGTAATGGGTTTTAGTATGCATGCTGTTTAGAGCGCAATAGAGAATGAAACCCACCTTTTCTTCCTGCACACTCGATGTCGAAGCTGAGCACCCTGAGCGGAGCGATCCTCTGCCAGTCTCCCTCTGTAGGGTGA
>NW_011371163.1:0-9238 GCF_000735185.1 Notothenia coriiceps | reverse complement strand
TTTCCTTGTTTTAGTGGGCTCGTTTGTGGGATGTTGCGGATGAGTTTCTCCGGGACCGCCTGCTCTGAACAACCAATCACCGTACTGACCGCTTCTAAACTCATGCACGAGAATCAACGTAATCCATAGCAACGGCGCGTCACTCTTAGTTCACTCTTAGTGATTTATCCTTAGTATGAGTAGGTCTCAGCGGCTTTGTGAATAACTTTTAAGAAAAAACTCCTACGTAAAATGTTTTAGCGCGAGTTAGGAGCACTCCTAGCGGTAAGACAAAATGCTTTGTGAATACGGCCCCTGGTCTATAAATACTTTGCACAGACATCCAGTTGCACAGTGGGAAATGTACACTTAGAATGTTGTATTTTTCTCTTTAATATTCATATTTTTACCCAATAAACAGCATACAGGCCTCTTGAGATGATACTACACCCTATTTTGTTATTTGCCAATCTCTGCTGGTCTATCATTCTCATGAGATGATTTTGTCGTTATCTCATCTGAACAGTGCACACATCTCTCCCTCTTTATATACTTTTCAAATAAATAACTGGTTGCCTTCATGTAATAAGGGTGATATTTTCCACCACAAAGCCTGTTTGCTTTCATTATTTAGTCAAATGCAGATATCCACAGTTACACTGCCATCAAGTGGCGGAAAGCAGTAATCTGGTTTAGGTTGAATGTCACTCCATCTCCTGCTCAATGTTGTTCGTCCTGGCATTTATTCCTCCTGTAGAGCAGACAAAGCAGACCAATAATTCCAGGTATTTTAGCTTGAACTTGCATCTTAGATTTAGGGGTAATAGATATTTCATCTTATATACATATACATAATACTGATTTGCTTGAATTGCATGTGCATCTTAATACTGTGTAGCTAGTACTAACAGTTTGTAGAAGTAATCACCTAAATGTCTATAAAGTGTGCTTTTGAGGAGTGAAACATTGTGAATTGTATTGTTTGTAGGCTGTGAAAAAAAAAATACACATAATATTAATGTGGCATTAGAATAAACTCTTTGTTTATGTGCACACTATAACTATGACATTTTTAAATATACAGTTAAAGCATAAACAATGGGTCATTTAATCTTCCTTCTAACACCAACACCAGACAAAGGGATGAGACCTGTAACTAAGTTATGCCGCCATCTTCTGGTAATACTGTCTCATTACATTTGAACAACATGTTCCCCACATTTAAGACAATTCACTTTGGCTGACAAAATAAGCTGTTAAATCACACCATATCTAATATGCAATCTAAATCCATAATTGTGTGTTGTACTTTGAGAAAACAATGCATTTCCCCCCATTTCACAATTCAATTGAATTGTATATGCTCAAGTGGCTGTAATGAGTTACTATAGAAACACCAGATTGGTGTCTGGATTCATTTGTTAAGGGTTAGTGTAAGGTAAAGGTTACATTATGAATGCACAAACAACCTTTACCAAACACATACGCTTTGTCACCTGTTCATTATCAGCACTTGGATGTCCTAATCCCATTAAAGCTGCACCTCATCCTCAGCAGGGCTTAAAACCCAATATGTTCCGTGCCACTTACAGCGAGTCTCTGATGGAGCCTCCCCAGGATCCGCAGGAGAATCGATGTGCAGTATCTCCACTCATTGTTTAACTCTGAAGAGCACTATTATGCCAAGCCTTGCAGCATTGTTTCATTGAGCCTCGCACACATCCTGTACTTTTCACTTGTGCTGCCCACAGAATTTAAATAGTTTGAACTTTAACCCCCCTCGCTGTGCAGTGACCTTGCAAAGCGTGTCCAGTGAGATTAAAGCTGACCAAGAGGGCTGGAACATGAAGAGAATATCTGAGTTTCGAGAGCCACAAATATTGAGCATAAATAATACAAAACTGGAGATGAATGAATGATAAATATGAGTGACACTGACTCAGGCAAGTTCACAACCTTTTGTCATTTGGAGGCAGTTTTCGGGATCCAATCCAATTTCATCCAAATGTTTTTAATTGTGGGGTTGTAATGAATATTGCAGTGTGGGATTTGTATTCCTGTTAAACTCATATTAAAAGCCTTGACCTTTCGCCTTTTCATATCGTTTAATGCTGTGACAAGTTTGCTGTGACACATGTTTTTGTAAAGACTCTTAAAAATGCAAAGGAAGTTCATTTCAGGCCGGCGTTCATATCCACAAGCTAGATTGTTGTTTTGTGTACATTTGTTGACGTTTAATTGCCTTGAAACCCATGTGGGACACGGAAGGTAATTGGTTTGGATGTAAGGACGATGCGATGGGGGGGAAAGCAATTGGAACTGACAACGGAAAATACTGCCCTATTAAAAATGTTAGAGCAGTAATATACAGAGTTAGACAAAATACCGTAAATACTTCAAGGATGAACTGCAGGTGGACCGGTACTCCTGCAGTTGGCCGCGGATGATTCGGCCCTTTTCTTGGAGCAAATGTTCCAACAACAACAAATGTTCAGTTTTAACATTTAAACCAAAGTGCTGTCCTTTTTTTGTAATTGACCAATGCCAATGCCAATTTGCTTTTCTCTAACTCAGATCCTGCTTTTGCTGCAGTGTTTAGCATTCCTGATTGGGATTGCACGATAGAAGACCTTGTCCTTGAGGTTTCAAAGTGTGTAATTCAGGATTTTACGTGAAATAATCAATTGATATTTTTTTTTTACAAACTTTAATAAAGAAAATGTACCAACCTACCTGCTGTCTTAACATTATAACTAATATAAATAAGATTGCGTAGCATCAGCTGCCATAAACAATACTCTTATTTTTGTATGAACAAGGTGCAATATTTTCATTTGCTTATCTTCTTATTACTTTTTTCTTATTGTATTTGAGATACTGCTTTATTGAGCCCAATTTAATTTTATTGCTGTATTTTATTTATGTCATCTTATTTTAAATAACTTTTTCTTAAGCCTTTCAATCTTGGTAATGTCATGTTATCTTGTCATTTTATTTTAGTTGAACTTGTCATATGGCTTTGCTCTTAAATGCAACCAGTGCTTTTATTGCAGAACTGACTCATACACTCATTAAAAAAACATTTTACTGTACAGTTGACCCTGTGTTAACCTTTATATGACTAATGAAACTTAACCTTGGAACTTGAAACAATGAAAAGCCCTACTTAATTGAATATTTACATCACAGAAAGATGATGATGGTATAATAGCATGCTTCAAAGTAAGCAAACAATCATCTGAACAATCAGCTATTAAAACTGAAGATGTGCACAGCTGGCCCCCATTAAGTCCCACAGCCCACTCAGCGGATTCATTAACCGTATTGGATCAAAATAAGCAAATTTAAGAAAAGAGGCAAAGCATTGACGACATCAAAGTGAAGTCCTCTGTTCAATTAAAGTTTCCTTAGGAACGGCTTTTCAAAGCACTGCGTAGTAATCATATCACTTTTTATCTTATATTTGAAAATGTAGTTCTTTGTTGAGGGCATTGTTTAAAAAAAGATGGCTCGCAAACTTTGTCTTATTGCAGAACGGTTTCTTTCCATCTGCAGTGATGTCTCTGAGGTCGGCTTTTTAATCACTCCATAAATATACTGTAATATGCAGTGATTTATTGAACAGGCAGCTTTAGGTTTCTGTGATTCATGTTGATGTGCTATTATGTTATATCCCTAGGTGTCTGGCAATGTGCAATGTTGCTGACACTGAGCTAAACCTAATTTACATGCTGCTGCACCCCACTCTGATCCAAGAAAATGAAGTGACCTCAAGGGCTTTGTAAAGAGAAAAACGACAATAAAGCAGTAAAGGTACATTCCTAATATATAGGTTGAGGAGATATGGAAGATTAAGAAGGCCACTCCTGTAGATGACTGTTGAATACCAACACCAGTGAACAAATAACTGCCATCACAACAATAAGCTACTGGAATGGCAATCAGAAAGAGTTGATTTCCAGAGTCGGGATGTTTTTTTCTCTACTTTGGTATTTTTATGAGCTTTAAATTGTAACGTGGAAACAAGAAGATTTGATATTTCTTTATTGTTTGAAACCATCCACCAAACTTTTACTTTCTTGCACATTTTTCTCAATAATATGATGTCAACTTGGCAAGTGTACCGGAACTTTTCACAGTAATAACTTTCCTATTATTCTGACAGCATATGAATCAAACAATAAACACCCTATCTAAGTATATTAACAACATTGAAACACATTTTGTGAAACCACTTAGTCATCAGATAGTCTCTAGTTTTTTGGCCAGTTATACACCGTTCCACGAAAATCCATCCAATCCAGTTTATTTTTTTCCTTTTTAGAAACTGACCCGAAAACATTACCTCCCTGGCAAAGCTACACAAATAAGCAGCCATTGACAGTTTACACTAACACCCACGAAAATAATTTACATTTCCTGTTACGCAGGTACCCTGGCATGATACGCTTTTGGCAACAAAGCCCATAATAAAAAGCTATTTATCTCACTGGCAATTGGCTTGCTCAGTTCTATTTTAATCTCATTGTTTAGTTTTATGTTGATGCTGCAAACGGCTAAATGAATGGAGGACTATCACACGCACAATCAAGGTAATTTGCATGTCGGAAATAATTTACATGTAAAGGAGAACTGTACATATGATAAATGGAGTGGCTTTTTCCACAAAGAATTATGCCTGACATTTAGGTATCATAAGGTTATAGAGATGTACAGACAGGCTCATGGTGGTGATTATCTTATCTCTTGTTATTATACAAATATAGACAAGATGGATCAATATTTACTTTGTTCATGTGACCTTTCAATACATGCTTAAACATTCAAATACTGTTGTAATTATAAGTCATGCATGGTATACGCACACTGTAAAGCTCAACATAGCTTTGTAAAAAAGTCATTTTTTATTTTTCCAGGTCAGGAGCCATTTGACAAACGGTGACATTTTCATGTCTTTGTGCTCGTTCATATCACAACTGCCTATAAATCCCAAACTCTGCTACCCAGCCTAGTAAACAGGCAGCATTGGAGGGGAAGAGATGCTATTGTGCCTTCTCAGCATTTACCAAAGGACAGTGTTACCCTTAGGTCTTATACTTTAATGTCATACTGTAAGTTAGTGTCTCTGTAGTAAAGAAAAATGCTCTGCTGCTGTTATCTCGATGACAAAGCGATATCAAACTTTATATTTTGCGCCTCGGTGGTTCCTTTGTTGTTTGAAAACTTAAATGCCATTCCTTTATTGTATTTGACCATATCTGCAAATTAGGAAGAGATGTGTCATTCACAACCTCATTTCTCATTGCTGTTTTAAATAAAATAAACATATGCTATGCAAAGATAAGCACAGTTTGTGATACAGAGAGATTATTAAGGATTGTTTCTTTAAACTCCCAAGCGTGGGCCGGAACTGCTGATAAACACGTCTCATTAATTTATGAGGGGGCTGTCAAACCGCTTTTAAGGGTTGTAAATATCAGGGTGGTATCATTTCAGCCTCCTAGACCAGGCGAGGAAAAGGGTCAAAAAGATAGGAAGGCATTCCTAGTTTAGATAAGGTGTGCAAACTAAATCCAGTCCTAGATGCTTGATTTAAGGCTGCTATTCTCTGCCTGGAATATCAGAATGACAAATATTCTATCAAGGTCTTATCATGCTGAATACATAAGTGGGATACCACCAGGGTTACTTCAAAATGTATTCTGTTAATATTACTAGACACATGTAAAACATGTAACCTAATCTTAGTATCATACTTCAAGTGATGTTACTTAATAACTTTTAGCAGCCTCAATATGAAATGCAATGCAAATTAAGACAAGGGAAAATAAATACCAAAACCATGTTGTTTTGCTTAAAGGGGCCCTATAGTCACATGATGACACATAAAGACGTGTTTTAATATTGAAGCATGTAAATAGGCAGAACAAATCTAATTAAAACCTGGAAATGAGTATAATAGGGCCTCTTTAATAATGAAAGGATGCATATTAGCAACAGCAGCAGACATTGAATTGAGACAAAAAAGCTACTAAAATATCCCATACTATAAAACAAATTTGAAATAAGTTAAAAAAAAAGGCTTGTGTTTAAAAATGCTGTATTATTGAAGAATGATCCCAATCTATGTGTATGCCATAATGTTTCTTCATGGAGAGGGTACACAATGTGAGCTATTACAGTTACTCTGTCCATCTCCATTGTCAGTTAGTTTTACAATGAGAGTGACCTTGCAGTTAAATAGAGGCCTATACAACAATACTCAAGTATTGCTCTGCACAGAGGCAAATTCTATACATCCATTATAAGTCATTTATAAAAAAAAAAATATATATGTATCTTATATAAACAGCTATATATTTTACAGTTTTTTTTTGTTGCATTATCAAGAACAATTATATTCCAATATCAGTAATAATCTTACATTATAAGTGAAGTTATAATAGTATGCATACATTATTGGGATTCATGACATTTGTAAATCTAATTTGGACACTTAAAAAATATTATCTTGTTAAAATGTATGTGATGAAAACTGAAACGATATATTCAACAAATATGTTATTACGCCATCACTTAGGATATGTTATGACATTGGTGTAGTTTTAACATTATCAGGTGTAAATATATCAGGTAATTGCAAGTTGTGTTATATTTTCAGGCATTATTACATATTTGTGGAATGAAATGTGTTTGCTTAATGCAAGTGTCCTAAAAACCCAAACTGTTATTGACTATTTGCCACACTAGCTGCAGAGAAAATCTCCAGTGTGTTTATGCACCAGCAAAAATGAAAAAACAAAAGACCAAGCCAGTTTTTTTTTTTTTTTAAATATTGTTTAACGATGCACCTCAGCAACACTAAATGACTGATGGGTAATAATAAAAGCCCGTTATTGGTCCGACCCTGATATAAACATAGCTGGAGACAGTAGAGTAGCCTTTAATGAGGTGCAACAAAGCATAAATTCCTTTCACGCTCAAACAAGTACAGTTTGTGGAAAAACTTAAGCAAAGTGTCATCTGGAGGGGACTAAAAACCGCGCTCCGAGAGATGGAAAGACACACATGACTACAAATGATGGCGAGTTATTAACCGAGGCCAGTTTTATGGCCTCCTCCCTTACTGGAGCACACTCGAGTTAGCAGAGGATACAGCACTGCCCTGCTGGGGTCTCATTCCGAGCAGCATAAGCAAAACAGGAGCTCCGTCAGGCTCCCTCGAATATCTCTGCTCTCCCAGGCTCCGGCTTCTTTCTCTTCCAATTGTCTCGCGTACAATTGTCTTGTATGAGCTTGTGTGCTGAGAGCGCCTACCCACTATCAGCTCTGAATTAATTTTCATAGAAAGCCTCTGGGGGGGGGGTTGACTACTAGAAATGAAATAGTTGAATGGTATGTAGTAAATGTTTTTCATAATGGTATTGGAAATTCCAAAAAAAAGAGGAATGACTCATAAATCATTGTGTCGGATTCTTGTGTCCATAAACACACACTGTACTGAGATTGTCCATATTGATGCAGCAATGTGAGAGTATGCTGTTGCAACTTGTACGGAAGGAGCTAATAGCAACTGCATATGGACGTTTAGTATTGTGGTTTCTATACTAAGGGTCAGGGCCCCTCCATAGGGTCACACAATAAGTAGGAGGTGGCGTTGAATGAGACATGGGAAAGAAAAGCCAAGCTACATTGTTATCCATTGTTTCCATATAAATGGCTTGTTGCTTTTTGCAGATGCTTTTTCCTCTTGAGCCTCAGACAGTTATATTAAATGAATCCATCTGAGAAGTTTAAAGTGGAGTCTTTGCTGAAACAGCCCACTGACATCTGAAATCTGTGACAAGAGACCCCAATTAGACACAGCCTTTCTCTAAGAGGTCACAAGCCAAAAGAAAAAGGAAGGAAACCATTGGTTTAAACTTTAACTGAGCGTTGCGTTTTACATGCTTACATGTCCTTTTTATTGAATAAGTAACCCCAGCATTCAAGTGTATATGGTGGATTCAAAATGCCTCTGAAATGTTGTGGAGCACAAGTATTAAGTATAAAGAACAACAAATCAGAATCGGGTTTGTTGCCCATGCCGCATAGAGACAACATACTTCATCCAGCACAAGATGTCTTTGGCCCAGCGATGCACCCAATCAGAGTGGATGGGCCTCATACAGCAACATTCTATTAAATGTCAACCCCTGTTGCACCAAAAGTTGAACATAATCATCCAAATCTGTTCTTAGGGGTGTTAAGATAATCAAGTGAATTCCACTTGATTATAGATTGGCTATAACTAGGTGTATGGTTTATTTTCAGCGCATGTAACACTTTAAAGGCAGGTCTTGTGTGTCATGTGCTCTAGAACATACCCATGCATTTGAAAGATACCAGCAAAAAAAAGGCTATGAGCACCAAAATAATTCAGCAGTATATGTAGGTACAGTTAGAAAAAACAAAACAAAGAAAGACTGCTTGTAACATCAACATCTAAATGTAGAGCAGTATGCAAGCCATCATTCAAGGTTTATTATAGTCCTTATTGGGATCAATCAATGGTGTTTCCTAATACCACAACTTTATTTAATGAAATCATTCTAATGAACCTTAAAAACATAAATGATACTCAATTGATGATAGGATATTCCTGTCTTTTTTTATGTTTCTCTGAAGTATGTTTCATTCAATAGACTCTCCAGAAAAACGCGATTCTGCGATCGCAGAATTTACCGCATAATCAGCAAAATGGCGCAGATTTTTAAAAAGCCGCATATTTATCAAAAGGCCGCATAATCCCCGCATTTTTCCACACAAAGTTGAGAGAAAAAAAAGTTAACTCGTCTTGACGTGACGTCATCAGCTCGCGCATCACAGAATGTAAACAACACTGTATAGAGTGAACGTGTGGAGCTCACACGATAGAGAAAACACCAAGATGAAAAAATCTAATCCATCTCATTTACAGACGAACATTTCTACTAAAGACCGGGCAAAAAGTGGGGGGAAACTATTCTGCACCCCGTGCAACTGTGTGTTGGAGCATAAGAGAACATCGACGTGACGACCCACTTTGATTCATTCAAACATTCGAAAATGCTTTCTGCTGCTGCGGACAAGAAAGCCAAACAACTCACATTCACCGAGGCATCAACCTCCAAAACCCTTTCGAGGGCTACAAGAAACGAGGTGAGTAGCCTACAAGATTGAAGCTGGTCAGATAACGAACGAGTAAATGAAAACAGAATGAGGCGGAGAAGTGTGTGTG
>NW_011371162.1:0-3786 GCF_000735185.1 Notothenia coriiceps | reverse complement strand
GTGGGTTTTCTCCGGAAGTTTTTCCTTGTACGATGTGAGGGTGGAAGGACAGAGGGTGTCGTAGTGTCATACTGATATTATGTACAAACTGTGAAGTCCACTGAGACAAATGTAACATTTGTGATATTGGGCTATATAAATAAACATTGATTGATTGAAATAGGCCTACCTGCTGAACATTTTTCGTTCCTCATTACGAATAAACGTCTACGAATTTCTGTAGTAAAACAATCCGACCAGAGGAATTTTCCCTAAACACAGCAGATATATTTTCACTTAGCATGGCAGCTACAGGTGTAAGTAATCAACAAGGCCCCGTTCCGTTTAGCTGTACTAGTCAACCAGCACGAGTAGGTTACTGTGCGGTCTAAAACAGTTTATTTTGTCATGTGACCAATTGACTCCAACTTCATATCAGATATTGTATTTGGACTTTAGGACTCTTTTTTATTATATATGAATATTGTTATTTAAAATTCAGCTGTTTTTCTATTAGTCTTCTTTTTTTTAATGGCTTCCATGTCTTGTGAACCAGTGACTCTCAATCCATAACAGATTGTATTGGTAAACTGGACAATACGACACACCTCAATAGTTTTAATGTCATTTGACCCAATGACCTCAAATTAATGCTGCATTGTATTACTACACTAGACAAGTATGACACATCTCTTTATTGCATATTAGCCCTTTTTTTAATACTCTACAAATAATGTTACGAACATTCTTTACAGAAACGTGTTGTGTGGTGATGTTTCAGATTTGTTTTCAATAGTATAAATACAAAATAGGTGTTGTTGACTTTTAGAATGGGATAATAATGGAACATTTTGCCAATTTCCCCTAAGAAATGTATGCCTGTGTTGGTTCAAGTTTGTATCTTCTTGGTCGAATGCACTTATTGTAAGTCGCTTTGGATAAAAGCGTCAGCTAAATGCAATGTTGGTTGTGTCAAACAGTCCAATTTGTTGTTGATTGCATTTTATCAAAGGAAATAAAACAAGTATAAAAAATAAATAACAAATGTTGATTACAAGCTATATACTTACAAATTAATTATTTAAAAAATGCATCGTAAAAAAAGTCAATAGGGAAAAGAAGATTTTAGAATTTCAAAGAAAGGTATAACCTGTTTGTACTCAGGAAAAGAAGGAATCAGGACACTTGCCATTTTTTATACATTTTAAGAAAATACCAACAGATGCTAGCAATGACTATATACACAAGGGTGTCATAACAGCAGGTTATTTTGCCATTTACAGATAAAAACAGATCGATATGACGGACATCACTGGCTCGGCTTCTCACTTCTTGGACAGCTTGGCTTGTTTATTTTTTGGGGGCGCCCACTTCAAACACATAGTGTCAACTGTGGAAGAGACAACACACAAAAGAGAAACATTTTCATAAGACACAAAGCTAGGAAGAAACCATCCATCTTTTTCTGGTTTTAAACCCTAAAAAACTAAAAATGTTGATATTATTGTTTCAGTCAGAATGAAGGTCGAATTAAGAGAATAAAATAATTGCAATGCCTAATATGAAATGTCTGGACCTACCTGTGATTGGTGGTTTTTTGTACTGGGCGCTTTTCAGGTGCTCCTCTACCAGTTTGGGCGTCACACAGATAACGTGCTGACCTTTCCAGTATTTCACCATATTGAGCGACTGCAGCGTGCTGATGATGTCACTCTGCGTGATGCTGGTCATCTGGCTGAGGGACAAGGAGAGGGAGGAGGGTCTGATATTAGCATCAAAATCAGATAAGAAAAATGGCTTGGTGTCTGATGGTAATGGGTCTTGTTATCGTACAGTATTACACGGCTTAGTTGAAAGGTTGATTGCCATTGGCTTATTTTTGACATTGTACAGTATGCCCTTGCTGTACAGCAGACCACTGTTAATAACAATCTAATCGTAGGACTACGTCTAATCCTATCAGTGAATTTTGGAATATCTCGTGAATATTCCGATTTTTTGAAAGCACAAAACTTTGAATACATGCTTGAACTGTCCCCAGTAAAGACAAAATGTTTTGAAGAAAAAGCAAGACACGTTAAATGAGAGAAAGAGCTGGACAACAGAAAAATCAGCAGGAGACAGACAGGAAGTAAACACTAACTGGAACAACATAATACTCTGGCAGTGTTTAAAGACTGATTAATGGAAAGGAAAATGTGAACAGACTGACAGAAACAGGGCAAAAAACGTAGTCAGTGCTGCAGTTGTTTCATGAATCTGTTCAATATTCTACTTGAGAAAAACAGATATGACTATCTACCTGAGGTCCTTGATGGACAGCGTTCCTCTGAAGTCCCTCAGGATCTCCAGCAGGACCCAGGACCAGTAACTCCTGTAGCTCAGCTTCCCCAGGTCAGACAGAGGCTTCTCTGGAGAACCCACTGCACTCTCCAGCTTAGACAGTTCATAACCTGCACACACAGCAGCAAAAACTCAGTGTTAAGACAAGAAATTGGGTTTTGTGACAGTTTCCACATTTTAGAATGAAACATCACGCTGAAATAACGCTGGTTTTTGTTTTTGGCTGCGATCATTAACAAAGAAAATATTAAATTGAAGGTAAACTACATATATATCATTTTAGGCAGTGTATAGGCTAATCTATAATGAAAAGACCTAATTAACTGATTTTTTTTAATAATATGTTCCATCATTAGCTGTTCAAAAACATATTAGCTGCAGTCATGGTCTCTGACTTACTGAAGGCTATGAGGAACTTCCCGTAGCCTCTGCGTTGGTATGGCGGCAGTGTGAGAATACACGCCACATTATTCCCATCTGGAGACTCTTTCTCCTGGAAAGACAAAAAGGCAAACAGTTGTTAATTATTTAGTTCTAACAGCATTCCAACTAACTGTTCTTCTACGCACGAAAAGTTTATTATTATTCCGCTGGTATTTTGCTGCGCTTCTCCTCCCGCATTAAACATCGCAGAAACTCCGTTCAAACATCGAAACGTTCAGCTCGGTCGGGAATCGATGGCTATTACTTTTCTCATTCATAACTTTCATAATTCCAGAGATACATCCCATAATACATCAAATTTTTAACATTGAAGTCAATGGAGAAAATCTTCAGACTTCAACAAATCTTCATGCAATTCAACTGCTAACTGTTCATTCATACTTTCACTCAGACACCTCATTCCAACTTTAAAATGTTACACATCTTTCTGACATTATTCGTGTAAAACCACTTTTAAATCTGATTCTTACTTTTAGAGATATTAAACATTGTTCAGACCTTGTTTTAGAGGTTTTCTTCACATTTTAACATTAACTAGAGTGTGTGATGTCACAGCTAGAGTGGAGGACAGCTTGAAATTTGCATTCTTATTTTTTTTTTAAACTGCCATAATTCCCAAACCCTACATTCCTGAGAGACATCATTTATAATGACAAACGTAGGAAAACATCTCGTAGCTTGAAAAATGAAGTGAAGCCTTTGATCTCTACAGAGCTCGTTAGCTCAACTATAAACACCTGTGCAATGGAACACGATGATGTCATCACTCCAACTGACATGCTCAGAGCAGCAGACTTCAGATAGCAGTGTGCAAACAGTCCAGCTGTGAAGACATCTACGGGACAGTTTTGAGATTTCTTCACGCCATGAAACACGATGTGGCTGTAAGTCCCATCGACACGGTCCAATCGTCCCCCAATCTTCACTTGTATATCACCGGTCCATGCCTCAACAGCTCTACGACAAATCTGAGATCTCACCATACGCCGTTTCCATTGAAACGCATCCCTCGCCATAAAA
>NW_011371161.1:0-2400 GCF_000735185.1 Notothenia coriiceps | reverse complement strand
TCTTTGAAAGACTTCATGTGTTTCGCAAGAACGTGACTGACACGATAAGATGCTATGGTAGCAGCCTTGCTCTTGTTGTTGGGCCGGGTGAAAATGGACTGCTGTGCATTTAGCTGTCCTTTCAGGTCCCTCCCCTTTTGGGAGCGTAGGGCAGAATTAGGAGGGAATTCCGTCTCGTAGCGTGTGTGCACTGTTTTGAAATGCCGCTCCTAAATTACCCTTCTTCGATAAAGCCACACTCACATTGCAGATGAGACAGATTGACTTTGAATTGGAATAGATACAAAAATAATCATCCTCCCACTCTGAGTGAAAATTATATATTTTGGGCTTTTTTGCTTCTGCCATAATTGCGGTCTTGTGTGTGTGCGGACTGTCACTCCTTTGGTCAGCGAACTACTATGCCCACTGCCCACCAGCCACGCCCCGACACATGGGGTCACGCCAATCACAGAGCTTTGATGCGTTCAAGTGCATTATTCTGGCACAGGAAGATTATGTTATAGGACATTAACGATACAACAGAATATTGTTGTTCTATTTTTAGACACATCTTGCAATCGACTGGGAATCGCGATCGACTGGTCGGGCACCCCTAGTTTAGTGCATCCTGCCTGTCTCTTCGGATTTTCAGCTTTTCCGTAAATCAGCCCTTTGAAACTCGTTTGTTATACTACCCACACACCCACACCCATATACACTGCTAAAGTTTTCTCTTCATTCCTTCAGATTATTGTTTGTGTCATGCCTCCCTCTCATGTTTCAGAGATGGGCACAGTATGGAGGTCCAGGTGGACATTGAATCCAAACCGGGCAAACTGCGGCGCCACAGTGGCAGCAGCAGCGTGGAGGATGGAGGCCATGTTGGCCGCTGCGTCTGGAGCTGCCCCTCCAGTGGCTGCCCGTCCTCAGAAAGCAAAGGCACCTCCACAAAGTGGGCCAAAGAGGCATCCTACTCCTCATCCTCCAGCTCTGGCGCCAAAAAGAGCAAAAGCAAGCTGCGCAAGAAAGGGGGCGGCACCAAGATCAAGGAGACGCGGGAGGACCTGGACGCCCAGCTGCTGGAGCAGCGCAGCAGCCACTCCTCCGAGTTCGACTGCCCCTCGCTGAACGGAAGCCTGCCCTCTGTGGCTGACTCTCACTCCAGCCACTTCTCGGAGTTCAGCTGCTTCGACCTGGAGAGCATGAAGACGTCCTGCAGCCACGGCTCCAGTGGGGGGGACCACCATCCCCGCTTCGCCACCGTCAGCCCCTTACCTGAGGTGGAGAACGACCGCCTGGAGACCTGCCCTGCTTCTGCTTCCTCCTCACAGGGACATGGAGCTGTGAACTCCCCCGACTCCACCACCTCCTCCCTGGGCCCCGTCGCAGAGCCCCCCCCTCTCTGCTACATCACAGAGGAGAATGTCAACCTGGTGTGCCCTGCTGAGCTGGACTCTCACAGCAACACCAGAGAGCTAAAAGAGAACAACAACAACCACCCCCCCCCCCACCACAGCCCAAGAACATCTGTATACAGACTGACATGACATCTCAATACCTTAAGTGCTGCACACATGCTATTATGAGTTAACATCTTTTCCTCCGAACTAACAACCACAGCGTACAGTTTAACCGACATGTTCTGTCCTTCCCTTAAAGTTGCTGTGTTATTTGGGGATTTCTTCTCCTTCATTAAAAACAGCCCTGAGTTAACAGATGTGTGTTTGTCCGCTGACGGGCTTGTTGGGAGTATTACTAGCTTTCCAAAGTGCAGCCCGGTGAGAAATGTAAGGTTATGAATGCTGGTTCTCCCTGAGCGAACCCAACACTGCGGACTCTTTCTGTTCACAGTTCACTCAGTGACCGCTTGAAACAGATATTGGTTGCTGTCCCATTGATCTGTGTAGGACAGTGGTTCTCAAAGTGGGGGGCGCGCCCCCCCAGGGGGGCGCAGAGGCATGACAGGGGGGGCGCGAGAGACCAGGAGGAAAAATGGTTATAAAAAAAAAAAAAAAAATGTTTTAAAAATTATTGATTCGAAAATAATATTATACAGTACTATTACGTCTGGGTCTCTGTGTTTCATTAAAGTTTGGCTCTGTGTGTGTGTGTGGAACGAGCCATTTTGTGTGCGTGCGCGAGTGAGAGCGCACCGGTACCGGAGATCGTTGTTGTTAGCTTCTGGTGCTAGCGAGCTACGCTAACGGATATAAGGAGTTTTTTCAACAACAAAGTGGAGGAGAGTCCTCTCCTGTCAGAATGAGAGACTCAGTGAGCTAAAGGACTCTCAGTGTTATCTCAGTGGGTCTCAAACGTTTTGGTCACCATTAATGTAAACAATTATTTCCGAGGCCCCACGTTTATATGATCATTATAGTTATAAAAAAATAAGAGAATAAATTAAAAACAGGTATGAAA
>NW_011371160.1:0-5627 GCF_000735185.1 Notothenia coriiceps | reverse complement strand
CCCCCCCCCCTGTATCTCTCATCAGAAACACAAAGCTGCTTCCATGGAAACCAAAACAATTGTAATTTTTAAATAAACATTTTATTTCCTGTGATTTTATTGGTATTGTATTATAAATAAATAAAAACATTATGGATTGTTCTCTTAAATCTATAAACTCGATCATTAACTAACGACTCTCTCACATTATTAAATCACTTATTAAACATCTAATTAATGAAGTGCTTTATTATTTATCACTGCGGGAGAAACGCGCGCATAAAGACCGCAATGAACTGTAAAGGATAGTCCTAATTCTAATAATACAAATAATAATAACAAGTATTGTAATAATTATAATAATATTTGGTGCGTTTTTGCGTAATTACGGAACACGGAAATGGCTGCTTTAGTAAAATCCCTTTTCCACAAAAACAAAAAACGAAATGTCTTTAAATTCACAGAGAATAAACCCCCCTTCCCTTTGTGCCTCTGCAAAAATAAAATACAGAGGTTTTTAGTGTTTGTAATAATCAAAACCACTTAAATTAAGAAACAACCTTAAAGGAAAAAGCGCTGAAATAACCCTTAATTAAACCGAAATAAAACCCTTCAGTCTCTCTTCTGTGATGAGTGATTAACAGCTCAGCAGAGAGGTCAAAACTAACGCTTTCATTCACTGATTTAAAACGAGAAAAACAAGTGCATTTTGTCCCTTAAATAAACCCTTAAATAAACCCTTAAATAGTCCTTACCGTCAGCATTAAAGGAAAGGAACAAATGAAAGCGATCAAATTGAGAAGGACAATTAGGAGGAATTAAAAACTATTTGTTTGTACAGGATGTTTGTTTAATTCAGTGTAAATTAAAAACAGGAAATAAAGATTTATAGAGTAGTTTAACAGTCCAATAATGTGTGCCCAAAAGTTTGGAATTATTGTGCAAAAATCTGTCTTTTTAGATCTATTTATTTATTTATTTAATTGTACCGATGATTTGCTCCTGTCTCCGCCTCTTATCGGCGCTATGGAGAGAGGACATGAAGCAGGAACTAAGCCATTCAATCCTCAAACAGCGGCTCTATTTGTCAATGCAAATTGGTGAGGGGCACCCAGCACCCCCCGCTTAATACACACTCTCACACACACACTCTCACACACTGCGCGTAAAATGTGTCCAAACATACCTCAACAGCGCTGCTCTCTCCTCCCCGTACACAGAGCTCTTTCTCCCGGATTGTCTCTGCGTGTTTTGGCTCCGAATGAAAGTGTAAAGTAACTGAAACAACATTGTAACGCACACACACACACACACACACACACACACACACACACACACACACACACACACACACACACACACACACATCTCTCTCTCTCTCTCTCTCTCTCTCTCTCTCTCTCTCTCTCTCTAAACCCCTCCCATCTCTCTCTCTAAGATCATGTGATGGAGAAGAAAAGTGGCCCATTAATGAGTTTCCTCTGTGGAGGACAGTCGGGATGGAGCAGCAGAGACAGCGGAGATATAAACTCACGTTAACTTTAGTTCTGTGCGTAAAGAGAGCCGGAGCGATGCGTGCCAAACACCACGAAAGCCTCTCCTCGTGCGTAAAGCAGTTTTAAAGAGTTGGACACAGAGCTGCGTCAGGATGCCTCGGCCCGGCAGGAACACCTACAGCGACCAGAAACCTCCCTATTCCTACATCTCTCTCACGGCCATGGCCATCCAGGGCTGCCCGGAGAAGATGCTGCCGCTCAGCGAGATCTACAAGTTCATCATGGACCGCTTCCCTTACTATCGCGAGAACACGCAGCGCTGGCAGAACTCCCTGCGCCACAACCTGTCCTTCAACGACTGTTTCATCAAGATCCCGCGCAGGCCGGACCAGCCGGGGAAGGGCAGCTTCTGGGCCCTGCACCCGAGCTGCGGGGACATGTTCGAGAACGGGAGTTTCCTGCGGCGCCGGAAGCGGTTCAAGCTGCTCGGAGGCCTTCTGCTAGCGGACCCTCTGGCGGTCAGCAGTAAGGCTCAGGAGTTCCTCGTGCAGCAGCAGCGCGAGGCCAAGCTGAGGCTCAGCGCCCTGCACGCGCACCTGCCGCCGGGCGGCTACACGAGCTCCTTGCCGTTCAAACACCCGTTCGCGATCGAGAACATCATCGCGCGAGAGTACAAGATGCCCGGTGGCCTCGCGGGCTTCCCCCCCGCGGGGTTCCCGCTGCACCACGCGCCTCTCCCCCCCCCCTGGTCGGTGTACGGCTCCGGGATGATGGACAGCAGCGACTTCCCGCCCTACAGCCTGCAGACTTTTCCCGCCATCCCCGTGCCCATCAAGCCCCCCCACGGGCACGGGGCCATGCTGCACGCGCACCTCCCGGCCTTCCTCGCGCACTCCCCCGCGCGGTCCCCGCAGAGCCCCCCCGGAGAGGAGCTCTCTCCCCCCGCGGGGCTGCAGGTGTCGGTGCACTGACGGAACTCTTTTATATCCAAAATGAACTCTTTAAAGATGATCAGCGTCTTCATGTCCAGGAGTCTGAGAGGAATGGATGCGTTTCATTTACATGTTTTATTTCTAATAAGAAATTCATCATCCTGTAAAGAAACAGTGTGTTCTGGACGGAACTCTTTTTTATATAAAACACAAACTCTTTAAAAAAAAAAGGGAAAGACTTCTTCATGTCCCTGAGTGTTCAACATGCAAAGATGCGTTTTCAGTGAATTCACGTTTTATTTCTAATAAGAAATAAATCCTGTAAAGACAGAGCGTGACCTCTGACCTCCAAACAGCAGAAATAAGGACATTTATTTGATTTCATTCACTTCAGAGGCTTCCACGGTTCCCGGGGCACGGAACTCTTTTTATATAAAACAAGATATCTTTGAAAAAAAAGAAAAGTGAAAGATTGATTAGCTCCAAAGCTTCTTCACGTCCAGGAGTGCCATCATCATCATCATCATCATCATTATTATTATTATTATTTTATTTCAGTTTATTCGCTCTGTTTCTGACAACTGTTCTTTTGATGTAATACACAAACTCTTTAAACAGAAAAAGGGAAAGACTTAGCGACTCCAAAGCTTCTTCTTGTCCAAGAGTGTGAGGATGCGTTTAATTATCTAATTGTATTTCTAATAAGAAACAAATCAGTCCTTCTGTAAAGAGAGAGCGTGACCTCGGACCTCTGACCTCCAAACAGCAGAAATAAACACATGATTTTATTTGGTTTCTCTCGCTCACATTCCTCCGTGTTCCTGACAAATTGCTCTGGATCTTTTGTGCCGCCCTTTCTCCTGCTCTGAAAGCCAGCCTCAGATTAATGACTCTCTAAGATTTGTTTCCACTTCACTTCAGTTTCCTTTCTGCGGCGCCAACAAACCCCCGAAGGAAGTTTCTCTGTTTCTCTGTTTCCACTCGCAGGACTTTTGTTCCCGGATAAAGGCCGTGGAGGAAAAGCTTCATAAAAATGCAAATGAGCCAAATAATGACCCCTGTTTGAAACGTCTGTCATCGACACGAACAATCTGAGAGACTTGAGACCATATATTTACGTCAGAGGTTCTTTAAACCCTGGAGACATTTTGACCCTGAACGCAACGCTCTGATGCACTTTGAACAAAAAGAGATCTAAATGTTTTTATTCTGTTTCTGTTTAATTTAAAGTTTTCTAAAATGTTGAGATGTGTGTGTGTGTGTGTGTGTGTCCTGCTGCATGCTCCTGCTGTCTGAACAATATTTCAGTGTTTGTGAGTTTCTGAACTAAAAGCATGAACAGCGTGGGATTTCTGTTCCCTGAGCGTCGTCTGCTCATCCGCCTCCATTAAAATACCTTCCTGAGAAAAGTGACTTTAAAAAGCTGTGAAGAGGCCTGTTATTCACACACACACACACACACACACACACACACACACACACACACACACACACACACACACACACACACACACACACACACACACACACACTGGTCACTTCATGTTTAATTAAACATTTTTAGAAATAAATGAGAGAAATGTAATCAAAACCTGAATGATAGTTTTCTTTGCTGTGATTTATAATATACTTTCATCGGTGTTCATTGATTGACTGCTCTGATAATCAGGTGCATTTCCTTTGATCCCACCTGTCGGATCGTCTCCTCCTCACTCGTCAGGTCTGTAAATCCTCCAGACAAAAAATCCCTAAAACTGAACCAGCGGGATTTTCGGACGTCAAATATTTAACACTAAACTTGAACGGGACTCAGTGTCTCCGTACAGGGCTTTCAAATGACTGTAACCACTCTATATATTCAAGAACAGTTCTTTAAATATAGAAATGTAATAAACTGTAAGATCCTGCAGGTTTAACAAAAACTGCTCATTTTGTGACATTCAATGCTCTTTGACATTTGGTGCAAACAGATTTAAACCGGCTAATTCATTAATTATATATATATATAAATCTTGTGTTGCAGAGCTACACACCGGACTCTGTGTGTCATGTTCAGGACTTAAATACAAATACACTTTGCAGTATTTCATCCGGTGTATTCGTCGCTCCAGGATCTGTACCTCAATATGTTCAGCTAGTAAATAACACACTAATTAAACATCAGTAATAATCATGAATACATCACCAAAGGGTTCATGTATCCATTATATTTGTATATATGTTGCTGTTAACGTACAAATCTAAACTTAAAAGTTATATTTTAAATGACTCGTAAAGGAAAATCATTTTGACTCATTTGAAAAGGATCCTGCAGTTTCACAAAAACTAGGATGAGTTTTTATGATCTGAATTCAAACCACACATTTCAAACAAGTGCTCGTCGCGAAAAGGTGTTTTTTTTAAATGTAAAAATGTTTTATAAGTGAGTTTTTACTCCAGCAACAGATTTTAAAACAAGTGTCTGTTTCTTTTACTGTGAGCCTTTTTATTTCCATCCTGTCCTTCAGTTTCATTCCAACAATTCAGACAGTCCTTTGTTCAATCAAACCACACATTTTAAACACGTGTCCGTTGCTCAAACCAACTATAGGTGTTTCTAGATTGTAAATATGTTTAATAGGTGAGTTCAGACAGAGCAACAAAGTGTCCTCTCTTCACTCTGAGCTGTTTTATCTCCAATCACGTCCTGCAGTTTCCATTCAAACATTTATTTGATTCCGGATCGTTGTAAATGCACAGTTCATCGTTTAAAGGTGACTGAACGGATAAAACCTGTGTTTGGATGCAGTTTGAGTTTGCAGATGAACGACAGAGTGTAAAAGTTTGTCTGTTGATAGTTTTAACATTTAGACCGTCAGAGTGAGACTCAGAGACTCAGCTTCTGCTTCTCGACCTATAGGCGCTGAGACGGACGGAGCGTTTCATTTATTCTGCGGCTTGTTTTGTCCCCGAAGTGACGGAGGTCCGCTGAGTAAACACTGAGGGGATTATCCAGTTAACACTTCACTGTGTGTGTGTGTGTGTGTGTGTGTGTGTGTGTGTGTGTGTGTGTGTGTGTGTGTGTGTGTGTGTGTGTGTGTGTTGCCCAGAGACGGAGACTGTTACCCTAAAAATGTCACTCTGTGAACGACCCCCCCCAGCTTTGTGACCACACACAGTAAAACAGATTAGGTTTAAAGAGGGACACACACACACACACACACACACACACACACACACA
>NW_011371159.1:0-3506 GCF_000735185.1 Notothenia coriiceps | reverse complement strand
CTTTGTTCCTGAAACTTTCAGAGTCTCTTTCCACAGAGGGGACACATGTTGATGTAGAAGAGACATGAAGAAGAGGGGACACATGTTGATGTAGAAGAGACATGAAGAAGAGGGGACACATGTTGATGTAGAAGAGACATGGAGAAGAGGGGACACATGTTGATGTAGAAGAGACATGAAGAAGAGGGGACACATGTTGATGTAGAAGAGACATGGAGAAGAGGGGACACATGTTGATGTAGAAGAGACATGGAGAAGAGGGGACACATGTTGATGTAGAAGAGACATGGAGAAGAGGGGACACATGTTGATGTAGAAGAGACATGAAGAAGAGGGGACACATGTTGATGTAGAAGAGACATGAAGAAGAGGGGACACATGTTGATGTAGAAGAGACATGAAGAAGAGGGGACACATGTTGATGTAGAAGAGACATGAAGAAGTGGATTTTGCATAATAGGTGACCTTTAAAGAACCTGTGTGAGACCTTCTTACTGGAGAGAGGTCAGAGACCTCCAGAGGCTCTCTGCAGTCTGCACTCTGAGAGACTCAGACTCTTCTGTCTGGACCATCAGCAGCCAGTGCGTGTCGTCTGCAGAGACTCAAGAACACACACCAACCACAGATTCAGACCGTCTGCCTCCCAAATAGAAATCTGGTTGGGTTTATAGACAGGAAATGTACCTGCAGGATTGTGGCTTTTGATTCGGCTTCTTCATGATTTAATCCATGTATTGTCTTTGGATAAAGGGGTCAGCTAAAGGAAATGTAATTTAATATATAAGACATATAGCAAATAAAGATCTGAGTACTTTTCCCACCTAACAACAGGTCTGCAGTCTCGCCCCTGGATGTAAAGACACATGCAGCCAGATGTAAACGGCGTAACTCAACCCCGAAGTTAGCCAGAACAGATCCATCATCATTTGCTTCCCGCTGAGCGCTGTGTGTCCCGCCTGCTAAAGGTCAGAGCATAAGAGCCTGTTTAGTGGCTCCGAGCTGCGAATGAAAGCCGGCCTTCACACGGCTGGGAGGAAATGAGCGTGAAATGAACGTCACATTGAAATCAAAGGCCGGGAAGATAAATGAGAGAGGGGGTTGGAAATCACCTGGTGGACGTAGGGGGGGTGTGGGAGTAATTATTAGTGATTGAGCAGCTTCCCCCTCGTGTTTCATTAAGAGTCCACACACAGACTCCTCTCTGTTGCAGCCGGTTTATTTGACCATCTGAAATCTTAACAGTTAATACCTGTATATTTCCAGCATAATATTGTCTCTGGCAGAGATTGCCAGAAAAACGAATCCCCGGGAAAATAAACGGCTGCGTTTGCATGCCAGGTAACACGGGAACACGGGAACACGGGGGGGAGGTGGAGGTCACACAGGTGAAGGGTGGAAAAGACAGCAGGAGAACAGAGAGAGGTGAAAGGTGAGGATTAAAAAGCACAATATTACCTTTAATTCTGCTATTAGTGTGAAAGCTAATAACACTGATTACCTCTCCGTGATATTTGAGTCGTGGCTTTGGAAACCGATTTGAAGCAGAGAGGAAATATTGAAGACGGGGTGAGGATGGAAATTGAGGATTTAAAGCACAAAAAGACCAGACGTGAGCATTGCAAGGGTTCATCAGAAAAAAAGCCGATGGGATTCCTCCATGGGATTTTGGATTATTGCAGAAAATAATCTCTGTCAAACCACTTCATGATTTTTAAAGTAAAAAGCTGAGAACTTCACGTCACCACCGCTAAGCTAAAGGAGGCTAATGTTGGGCTATAAAGGAACTACAGCACGGTCACATGACTTCACATCACCACCGCTAAGCTAAAGGAGGCTAATGTTGGGCTATAAAGGAACTACAGCACGGTCACATGACTTCACGTCACCACCGCTAAGCTAAAGGAGGCTAATGTTGGGCTATAAAGGAACTACAGCACGGTCACATGACTTCACGTCACCACCGCTAAGCTAAAGGAGGCTAATGTTGGGCTATAAAGGAACTACAGCACGGTCACATGACTTCACGTCACCACCGCTAAGCTAAAGGAGGCTAATGTTGGGCTTTAAAGGAACTACAGCACGGTCACATGACTTCACGTCACCACCGCTAAGCTAAAGGAGGCTAATGTTGGGTGTGAAAGTGATTATTTTCAGCAATAATCCAAAATCCAATGTTTCAGAACTTTCTACCCGATCAAAGTTTAAAACATTTTTAGAAAGTTTAAATATTTTATTTTGTATGACTTCACTCAGGCGTGTTATGTCTACCTCTGGAAGGTCCAGTAACTTAATGGATTCTTCTTCTTTTTTTATACTTTGGAACAATTGAGATTCAGGTGGATTGGTTTTCTTCCTATTTCCAGTTTTTATGTTAAGCTAAACTAAGCTAGCAAAGGTAGCTTTCGAACTTACTGTACAAACATCAGAATGCTGTTTATCTGCACGTCTAACTCCCTGCAAGAAAGCAAATGTGCCGAAACTGCCGAACTCTACCTTTAAACGACAACCCGGCTCTTACTTAGGCAGAGAGTTTTCGTGTGCTTCACCAGAGTCCTCTCCGCTGTGAAAACACAGAAACACCTGCACACGCGCTGCCATTTTTCATCATCATGTTACTGAGCTCCGCCCGCCTGCAGCCGTTTCCACTGTGCGTCAAAGGAAAGGTGATAGGCTACAATCACCACCACCACCATAATCATCATAAAACACACATTCACACACACATGTTTACACACACACACAGTTTATCAGGAGCCAGAGTGGGGTTTTTCTTTTTCCCCCGGGCTGGCGGGGAGGAGGAGAGCGAAAAGTCAACATTTCCAGGGTGAAGCTAAATGTCGGAGCTGCAGCCGCTCCGACCGCAGGAACGTTAAGAAAACACCTGTGGCTCAGGTGGAAAAGCGAGGCCTCTCGGGCGCAGAGAAGGAGCTCTTTCTCTCACGATCAAGCCTCTCAGCACATGGCCACTTGACACAGCTTGAGAGGGAAAGCTGTGATTCACTGCAGAGTCGGGACAGACCTTGAAGCCTCTGATGTCGAATTAAGAAGAAAAACAAAGAGCAACAATCAATAGGCGTTCTTAATGAGCTGTGGCAGATTAAAACCTTTAAGAAAACATTTTAAACACACTTTCATTTAAACATTTATAAAACATTTAAAAAATAACATTTCACAAAAACAAATAAAGAAATGTGAAATGAAAAAATGTAAAAACATTTCACCCCATAAAATATAAACAAAATTCAAACAACAACATTTCACACATAAAAATAAGCACAACATTTTACTAATATTTTTTTAAATAACACACTTTTTTAATTTCTCAAAACACTTTTTTTTTCTCACATTAAACAGTAACATAACACATCATCTTCCCAAAACATTAAATATAAATATATAACATTTTTCGAAACATTTATAAAAAAAATTGAAGACACAACAAATTCTAAATAACAACCTTCACAAAAATATAAACAAAACAAATCCTAAAACTTTTGAAAAAACCT
>NW_011371158.1:0-5605 GCF_000735185.1 Notothenia coriiceps | reverse complement strand
TGAAAAAACCCTCAGCTCGGAACTCGGCAGAATCTGCAGCTGGCTCGCCGATAACAAACTATCATTACACCTGGGTAAAACAGAGTCCATTCTCTTCGGTTCAAAAAACAAACTCAGCAAGACCGACGGCTTCTCAGTTACAGTGGGTGACAATATTGTCACAAGGAAAGATGAAATTACATACCTAGGTTCCATACTAGAGGCAAATCTCTCCTGTGACAGAATGGCATCCAATGTAATCAAAAATGTCAACCAACGAACTAGATTCTTGTACCGGATCTCCTCTCTGGTAAACAAGAATACCATGAAGACTCTGGCAGGAGCGCTCATTCAAGGGTACTACGACTATGCTTGCACCTCATGGTACCAAAGCACCTCAAAGGCGCTAAAAACAAAATTACAAACATCACAAAATAAACTGGTCAGACTACTGCTTGACCTTACTGCTAGAAACCACCTCACCCCTGCCCACTTTGACAACCTAGGATGGCTTAGAGTAGACGACAGAGTACAGCAACTTGCAATGGGCCTGGTCTACAAGATACACTACACCACTAAGGTACCCATGTACATGTCAAAATACTTCCCAAAGGTCAGTGAATACCACGACCACAACACCAGAGGGAGCTCCACAAATCATGTTAAACCCAAATTTGGCTCAAACAAGGGACGAAACACGTTTCGTAATTATGCCACAACAATGTGGAACACCCTACCCACAGCTGACACAGCCACGCAAAAACTGCGGCATGTGTACAGCTCCTTATGGGTATTGCCATTTGTGAAGTCCCGGCCCGGAGCCGCGTTCTGGTGCTCTCCGTTAGAACTACACTCCAGTCAGACGAGACATATACCACGTGATGACACGTTAGGCTCGTGTTGTGTTCAAGGACCCTGACCGTGGCCAGGAAAAACAAGCTTGTTTAATTATTTTGCGGTCTAGATTTCTTGAATTTTTTTCTTTTTTGAGTGTTTATAAATTACCCCGAGGGCCGTACCAAATGGTTTCGCGGGCCGTATACGGCCCGGAGGCCGGAGGTTCCCCACCCCTGAAATAGATGTATAGCTGCCTGTCCGTGTATTTCTTTTAAAGATAAATCAATAAAAAGCCAACAAACATTAGATTTAGGTCAGACAACAAAATCTAAGTACAAAAAATAAGAACTGCTGCGCGCCTACCGCGAGAATTCCGCGCGCGTGCCGCAGGGGTGCCGCTTTCATACTGAGAAAGTGTTGCTTTATCTTGATGACACAAAACTAATACCATACGACTCTTCATGGCTAGAGAGCTTTATATATACAGTCTATGCTAGAGAGAGCTTTGAAACAGAATACAATACAATTCAGACAACAAAAAATACACAAAGCATATTACATATAGTTCTAGTTTTCAAACGTAGTAATGTAGAGTAGACCATGATGACCGTAAGGTTGGTGTTGCGTTTTGTTTATTTGCTTTTAAGAAAATGAGACTTGTAGACAGATAGATTAGCGGGGTAAGGGTTTGAATAGCTGTTTAAAATATCCTATTTTTATTATGTTTTAATTTCCGTGAGATATACTGTATGTTATAATGTCCAGGTAGGTTTGTTATGGGGTATGAAGACAATAAGGTTAGGTTTCTATTTAACATGTTATTTGGTGTTTTGTCCTCGGGCTTCGATCCTATATAGGATCTATTAATATTTGTGTCCATTTTCAAAACTTACTATCAGCAACACCATCTTAGATTAATATTAAAATAAACAATTCTGTAAAATCCCCTTGAACAATGCATGATACATTTCTTTAAAATCCCTGTTCTAACTCACTGTATAAATATGTATTGGTCAATGTGAGGTCAACTAACAGTGTTACAGCACCTCTTAGTGGCCTTATTAAACATGACATCGTTTTATTTAAAAAATATTTTATTATTTTTGTAAGTTTTCTCATTACATATAAATGAACCAAAACATCTAAAAAGTAGATTTGAAACTAGGTGCAACATATGAGGAGTTTAATCCCAAACAATTCATCCAGTAAGGAAATGAAATGATACATTACAACTTGGCATTCCAGAAAAGCAAAACTACTACTGAAGTTATTTCAGGACCCAAATAGAAATGGAACCATCGCTGAATATCTTCTGCTTTTGAATAGTCGACTGTGGAGTTGCGTTTGATTCAACAATGGATATCTGTGGTTTGGAACTAATATACTTAAATTACCTAAAAACAGGAAATAACACATTACAGAAACAACCATAAAAAGAACCACAACCTTTGAACACTTGAAGCTGTGTGGCTGGTTATGACAAATAAAGGTTAGCATTGTTTCAGGAGTATAAAGAGTATACATTACAGAAACCTCAGAGTGAACGGGGTGACAACTAAAGCTGAGAACTACGAGACCCTCCAATCTCCACTTTTAACAATCGTCATCTAAGTCGTATATATAAAAAAAGAACTGTACAGAAGACTATTTGCTGTCTGAAAAGGTCATGAAGACATTTTAGAGGGCCTCTGGCATTGCAAATAACAGATTACCAAAACTCGGCTCAATACTTTTTTGGCCAGAACATTTTCTTAAGGACCTCTTTAGACAAAATGATTCAGTGTTAAACAACTACAGTTTTGTCAGTTGTCAGATAGAGTGTGGTTGTTAAACGAGAGGCACATCAATGCAGGGAATGGGACAAAACAGTGGCCCCTGCATGCTTTTTTTTTTTAATCAAATGTGTAGTTTTATCAGCCTGGAATAAAAAAAGAAACTGGGGTATTCCGTATGTTATCAAAAAATGTCCAATCCTATTGCAGTCTTGGTGGATGGTCAGAGAAGCATAACACTTGCTGCATTGTTTGTCTTTAACAGAAAGCCAAAAAGAGGCTGGTGTATAGAGCAAGATATTTCTGTTGTGGAAGGCTTCAAGCTTCACAGTGCACTGTAGAGGCGGAGGAGGAGGATGAAGAGTTGAGGCTTTTAACCATGGGTGGTGTCATCCTCCACAAAGTCTTTGGCCTGCTCCGCTGTGATCACATCGATGTGACTCACCTAAAAACACACACACACACACACACACACACACACACACACACACACACACACACACACAGTTAATGACCAAACAAGACCTCCACTTTAGCAACTCTGACTAAGCAGTGATATTTTATGTTTTCAAACAGAAATTCAAGAGGACATTTTTCCTTTTCAATAAGGGAGCTAAGCAGAAAACCACCCTCGCCTACAGAGAAGTTGTTAATCAACAGAACGTTGCAACCTACATTTACAGGAAATATACTTTGGATGCATTGTAAAATCTGTATGTAAATAAAGTTTAATTTGAGTGACTGACTATTTGGTTAAAAAAAAGAAACATATTACAGCATGTTATAACCTCTTCAGATAAGATAACAACAACCGGATTTCTTTCTTGTGGACTCACCTTGTTTCTGAATTTGACTCCGTAGAACTTGTCAGCGGACTCTAGCAGCTCGGGCCTGAAGGTGGTTGTGATGAACTGGGCGTGGCCGGCCAGCTCCACGATCATGTCTGAAACAGACGTGCAATCACAAAGAGAAAAGAGGGATGAGGACTTTCTTACAAGGCTTTCACACAAAGAATGGGAAACAATGATAATCTGTTGTGATCATCAGTTAAAAAACTATCTTTTAAATTAAGAATATGTATCCTATACAACATCACCAAATCTGAACCCATGCATTTCAAATTGACATGGGTCGGATACTATGACAACAAGCCACCGAAGTTACTGTTAGGTGTGAATTTGATACAGTGGACAGAAATGCATAGGGATTCATTTATCCTACAAAGTCAAAACTAGCGCAAAGGTCACATTTGCCGGGGACTAAGGTAGCATACTGGTAAAATATCTTTGGCATAGCAATAAGGAGCATATCAAAAACTGAACAAAGATATTTTCAAAAGGCAAGTTACAGCTTTAAAAACATAAAAAAACACATTTAAAAAAAAAATACAGTACGGGAGTGATGATTGCCTGATCTGTTTGAGACCATGACATATGGGACAGCATGTTCAATGCATTTCCAGTCACACCACCTAGAACAGTGCAACACAGATACACATCCCACCCTCTCTGTTGCTTACGCAGCTGAGGCGGAACAACTTGTTCTCAAAACAAAATATTTATAGAGGAGGCAAACAAGGCTTTAAGCTCTGATGTTTCAGCTGGTTTTGCCCCCTCTTCAGCACATGTTTACATCGCCGTCAGCGGTTTGACGGGATTAACTACATGTAAGAGATTTACTTAATTCCCTCTCTCCATATTTGTATACTTCCGCGTTACCTGAGACAGCCTTCCTGTGCTGGGCGTCGAGGGCCTGGTCGATCTCATCGAACAGGTAGAAGGGCGCAGGGTCGCACTTCTGGATGGCAAAGATCAGGGCCAGAGCCACCAGAGACTTCTGACCTCCAGACAGCTGCTGCATCTCTCTCATCTCGCCCTGCTTCCCTGTGAACGACACCTGCAACGGGCGGGGGAGGGGGGGTATGTTTTAGACCAGAATAGGAAAAAGCAGAGACTTGATCATTTCACTTAATCTTCTCCTTATTCTTAAATTCTCTGATAAGACACACAATCTGACAGATGGTAGGAATGCTTATGCGGGGTTATGCAGATGGATTTAGGGTGAAAATAATTGGCTATTAATCATTACGTGAGTGATTTCAGGTTGGTCCCTGGTAGAAATGCACATTCCTTTTTCCCAAGACAAAAAGTCAAGGAAACCCTCATACACTACGGGTACAGTGAGATCCTTGCACTGCTGGCCCTAACTCAGTTTGAATGTGGGTCCTTTCAAATATAAGTAACTCAAGAAATGCTCAACTTTCTGCATCTTCTTATCAATTTACAATACGTTACCACTGGCTTTAAGTAATAAAACTAAAAAACACTCCATATAGTGAGTTTAAAAAAATTGTTATCGTCATAAAAGCCTTTGATATTCATCACTTTTCATAAAATAACGGGGAAAAAATTCAGACAAAGTATACAACATATAACAGAAAGAGTTACCCTGATGCCCACTCCGGTGAACTGGTCCACTGAAGGAACGCTGCTCTGGGAGCCCGAGCCCTTCTCACTGTCTCCCCCGCCCTCACCCTCGTCCTGAGACTGGCTGCCTTCTGCGTCGCCCTTCTTCATCACCAGCGTGGCTTTGCCTCCGGGCACCAGCTTCAGGAAAACCTCACTGAAGTTCTTCGACACCTGAGGGAGAGAAGGCGTGGCAAAAAGAGGAACAAAGTGAGTATTAGTCATCTACTGTTGGACTGAGACAATAACAAATCATTTCTAAAAGTAAAAATAGGAGAATACATTTCGAATGGGAACTAATATATTGGATTGAATATTTGTTCTGCAGTCAGATGATATTGCATTTTAACAGCTTTACGGTTACAATTTTATTGTGTTTTATTTTCATGCTATTACTGTATGTCAGTTTTTTTATTCATCTAAATCAGGGGTGCTCACACGTTTTTGGCTGGTGAGCTACTTTTGAAATGACCAGCTCACCGAGGTCTACCAACCAAAAATAAAATCGCAAATTGCAAGGGTTGCTGAATAACACGTTTTATTTATACATGG
>NW_011371157.1:0-3116 GCF_000735185.1 Notothenia coriiceps | reverse complement strand
TTGATCAAAGTCAATGCGGAAAACCTGCACTCACACAGGTAGGTGGAGGTGAAGGGAATGAGCACTTTTACAGCCTTTTTGGCGAGGTGGGGGAACTCGGTCTCCACAGACAGCCACAAGTGGGCAAGTGTCACTTTACTCGTCTTTTTCTCGTTTCTTTTGTGTCTCACGCTGCGCCTCCCCTGAAGCTCTCTGGCGCCCCCCAGGGGAGGCGCGCCTCACACTTTGAAAACCGCTGGACTAGAGTGCTTACGGAAAGCACCGGAACGCCGCTCCAGATCTTAAAATATTGCAGTACCCATAAGGAGCCGTACACATGCTGCAGTGTTTGCGTGGCTGTGTCTTTAGTTGGAAGCACAGTGGCGATCTGTTATTAGCATCTGGTTAGCTAGCTATGCTAACGAATTTAAAGAGCTTTTCTACAACCAGGTGGAAGAGAGCTCTCTCCTGAGAGGCTCAAATAACCTCAGCTCAGTGAGGTTAAGGCACACCTTGATATGATCATTATAATTATTAATGAGACATTAGAGACTAAATGAAAAACAGGTATAAAATACTATATGACAGTAACAAAAAAGTTGTTAAAAATAACAGAATAGATTTGATAAAATATCCAAAAAGAAAAATCTGCTTACAGTTCTGTTTCAAATGGGTGTTGAGAGATGTATCCATAGATCTCCTCATGTTGCTCTCAAAGTGCACCAGATTGATGCTTTTAACTTCAATATTTAAAAAGAAATCTTCCCGAGGGAACATGCCCCCAGACCCCCCTAGAGGAGGTTAGGTCCCCCCCACTTAAATCATGTTCACATGGATACTAAATACATTTGCACACATCTTGTGTCCATATCTTTCTGTTTTGGTGGTCATGTCACACCGTGCACATGCATGCATGCATGCATGCGCCAGTCATGGTAAGATATCTGGATTAAGAGGTTGCTTTTTCTTTGCACAACATGAAAGAAAGGCCAAATGAATTGGATGTGATTTTAGTTTTTTTAAGTAGAGGTTGAGTTCAATAATTTGTACGGCCCTCGGAGGATGTTGTAAAAATGTAAAGGAAAAAGGTTCCCCACCCCTGTTGTGAATAATAATAAAAACCCTTGATTTATAACTTAACATCTCTGTCTCCTATTGATCCGAGTATATTATAAAGAATAGCCAGTTAATTGAAGCATTATAGCACAGGCCTTTGTCAGATGGTATATTACGCTGTTTTTTTCCTGCTTCGAATAGTTCTCTCTTTTTTCACCATACCTGTGTTTGCATCACTGAATGTTGAAGGCCTTACATTTCTTTCTTTGCCTACTTATTTATTTTGTGACTTGCAATTGAAAAGCATTTGGTGAAATAATACTAAAAGGAAAGTGGTGAGACAGTAAACAGTCAAAAGCATCCTGAACTTCAAGACTAATTAAATCTGTCTGAATTGCAGGCAGAGCTTCGATAAGAGCCATGAAGGCTGAATGGCTCTTATGGGTGGCAATGACGGTCGATTAGCCATCACATTCTTTTAGGTCTAAAACATCTCCCCAAATGGATTGCTTTGAAGGTTTGTACAGACATCCATGTTCCCCATATGAAGAGAACCTCTGAAAAAGGGATAGATTATCTTTTCCACTAGCGCCACTTCAATTTTGAGTGAAATGTCTCAACAAGTATTCAATGGAATGCCATTTAAATGTGCTTCATAGTATGAGTTGTATTACATTTGGTGACCCACTGAGTCACAGGTCTAATTCTTATTTAGCCCAGTCGTTTATAAGATCAAATACCGCAAAGCCAATTCCAATCAGTACTTTGTGTTTAGCATGCTAACACGCTTAACTGAGATGGCGAAGATACCTGTAAAACATTACCAGTTGTTAAGAGCATGTTCACACAAGTAAATTGGTTTATCTTTTACAAAATAGTTTTTTTATTTGATGAATATGGACACTTAAACGCAAAAATAAACTAAGAGGGGTTAACACATTTTTTCAAAGCTAAACAACGGTGGATGGAATGTTAACCTGTTAAGCCCGGGAGACCACGGGCTTCTCGATTCTATTGGCTCTAACAGTTAAAAAGAGGTGTCAATCATCAAAATCGATCGATGGGTTCCAGAGATATGGCAAATACACCCAAATGACACCAGAGGTGGTTTTGTTTTTCTAAACCTCTCTAAAAAGGTCAAATGTCACTTGTTTTGCATCAATCTTGATACAGGGTACTTACCGGTATTATATATTACAGTTTGGATTTCCCTTTTGTAACTCTGATTCCAGTCTCCAGGTTATCATGTTTTTATTGATATATGTGGAGCTTGCTAAATGTTGATGTTCTTCAGTGTTATCTTCCTTTCCCAGCGGTTTATCTGATCTCAGTGTGGCTGTGCAAACAGTAGTCTGTGGTAGAAATTAACAAAGTAGAGTGTCAAATATTATTCCTTTCATCAAAAATCATTCTTCTACTCATGTGTGCCACTCAAGTGCTCTCTCCCCTTGATCATGGTTATGTCCCACCCAGACTTCAGAGCTGTTTTCATCATCATGTTTACCAATGAGAGGTAGAAGCTTTTCTGTAGCATTAGCCAACCGGCTGATTATTTTACAGTTTTCTAGGGCACTCAAGCTTTTCCACCAGGTTCTGAGAGTAGATCATTTGACACTCTGATAAGTTATCACTTCTCAAATATCCTTGCTTACACTGTGGAATTTCCTCAGTAGTAGCCTATGTTGAACCTTGGGAGCAAGAGGTCCTGGTTTCTGTAGTGCCTGCCTTGGATTGTTGTTGGTAGACTGAAAGCCTACCAACTGTAATCTTTTTATGTTTGTCAACCAGACACTGAAGTGACCTGCCCCTAAGGATGTGAGAAAGAAACTTTCAGCAGTCGTTGTCATTTCTTACAGTTTCCTTTAGCCAGTTGTATTCAAGGACTTTGCTACGTGGATTGAGTACACAAGTGACTCATTTCCTGAGTGTTTTCAGAGTGAAGGCCATATCAGGACTAACAGAGCAATGCCGGGCTGTAGGCCTGCCAGACATAAATACATACAACCTAAACACAAGATAAAGTATGTTTGGGAAATACTGCATTCTGCAAACAGTTCTTACAATTGTATTTTGATAGCATA
>NW_011371156.1:0-2649 GCF_000735185.1 Notothenia coriiceps | reverse complement strand
GTGTGACGTGTTCTGAATTGACCAATCAGAATCGAGTATTCAACTAAACCATGTAATAATGTAAAATACTGTACAGTGACGAGCAGTGTTTAGTAGTGCAACAAAAAAACGTAGTGGCAGATACGTAATCACACGTTATTAAAGCAGAATTGTCTGACCTGAGTTTGTCGCGCTCCTCTCTTCCTGTGAACAGCGCCTGATGCTCGTTCTTTATTTCCTCGTTTCAGCTGCGAATGCGTTTCCTCGAGTTCCTCCAGCTGCTTCCTCAAACTCACGATCCTCTTCTGCTGCTTCGAATACTCCGTCTCTCCATCTTTACTCACACTGAGACTTAAATAATAATACATTTCATTTGAATAGCACACTTTAAAAACAACGTCATCTCAAGGTGCTTCACGATGCTATGAGGAGAAAATACAATAAAATAGAAAAGTTATCTAAGGAGCATATTGAATGAAATATGGTAATATATAAAAAGATAAGACCATAAAGGTTAGAATGAAAATAAAAATAAGGAGGGAGAAGATTATTCAGCTAAAGGTGAACGTCTCTCCCGCTAAGCTAAAGGAGGCTAATGTTGGGCTATAAAGGAACTACAGCACGGTCACATGACTTCACGTCACCACCGCTAAGCTAAAGGTGGCTAATGTTGGGCTATAAAGGAACTACAGCACGGTCACATGACTTCACGTCACCACCGCTAAGCTAAAGGTGGCTAATGTTGGGCTATAAAGGAACTACAGCACGGTCACATGACTTCACGTCACCACCGCTAAGCTAAAGGAGGCTAACGTTGGGCTATTTCCTTACCTTGTTCTCGTCTTGTTTATTTTCTCCTGAAGAAAGTTCTGCTCTCGCTCCGACTCTTTGAATTTGTTCAGAGCCCTAAAATAAACGATCTAAAAGGAAAGTATTATGTAACGTGAACTAATATTAACGATGCTCACTTGATACATCATATAATCTTATTTCCTGATCAGTACCTCCTGTTCATTGTGCTCTTTGCTGACGACCTTCAGCTGCTCCTTTAACCTCAGATGACCTTCAGAAAGAGCTTCCTGTTCCTGCGTCACACTTTCAATTCTGCTTCTAACGCCCCGCAGCTTCTGCTCTGCAGCTGTGAGCTTAGTCTGTGAGAAAGATAGGAACAACAGACATGCATGAGTGAATAAAGAGGTCTATTTATCTCATATCACATGTCTTCTGTCAGAAAGACATCCAGGAGTTTATTTTACCGTCTGTGTCTGCAGAATTCTCCTATTAGCATTAGCATCACATAACGCCTCATTTGCATGTTTAATCATAAGATGTCAGAAAACTTGTAATATAAGAAATAATTGTGTTAATGTCAGTAATCAAGTGGAGAAGTTTCATGGTGATATTTGGTAGTTAAATATTTTACCCCATTCACCTGCACCTGCATTTTACAATCCATATATTTGAAGGCACTTTCCTCCAAAATAGGTTTTTCTTTTGCATGTTCAAACCATGTTTTGTGACATCATTACAGTAAGACGAAATATTACCCGTTCTTTTCTGAATTTTATTATTTTTTGTAACTTTTTTCGTACAAATATTATAGATTTTTCCAAAAAAACTCAAATTGAATCAACTCGTTTAATCCTTTATTTTGTCCACATTTTTCAACTTTCTCTCTCTGATTTTTGTAACCTCCCGAAAAGTTGTTTCTCATCCTCTCTCAGCAGAAATCTCCAATAATTAATCCACTCTTTATCACTAAAAACATGTTGTATGGCAGTATATATGGAGCGATACAAAGACATATCTTGAATCCCCTCTGAACATGAAATCAAATGTTCATGTTTCTTTGACGGAAATCTATGCCGTTATTTAACAACATATCACATTTTGTAGGGTTTTAATAAATATAATCTGACCTGGCAGAGCTTGAGGTTCTCCTGATGTTTCTGATTACTCTCCTCTTTCTCCACGTCCTCCTTTAACCGCTGCACAAACTGCTCCTTATCTCGCACCTGACAGGAGGAAACACCGTTAACCACGCTTCCTTTGCTCCTCGGTGCACGATGTTTTGTTTCTGCAGCAGCTGCTTCCTCTCACCAGACTCCAGGCCATGTGCCTCTGGAGGCTCGGCAGCAGCTCCTTCATGTCGCTGAAGGAGTGCAGCGTCTCGAAGCGCTCCTTCTTCTGCAGGAAGTCCAGCTTCAGGTCCTTCAGAGCCTGAACACAGCAGCACGTTGCAGCTCAGCAGAAACAATATGCTGCACATGCCTCAGAGGTGGGAAGTAACTGAGTAGATTTACTTAGTACTTAAGTACAATTGTGAGGTACTTGTACTTTACTTGAGTATTTCCATGTAATGCTACCTTGTACTTCTACTCCGCTACATGTATTTAATACCTTTAGTTACTTTAATGATGTGAAATATAATCAAGACTTAAATCACAAGATCTGAGTACTTCTACTTTGACTCAAGTACAAGATCTGAGTACTTCTACTTTGACTCAAGTACAAGATCTGAGTACTTATACTTTGACTCAAGTACAAGATCTGAGTACTTCTACTTTTACTACAAGATCTGAGTACTTCTACTTTTACTCAAGTAAAAGATCTGAGTACTTCTACTTTTAATAAGAACAAATTGTAATTTTCTTCAGATTTTTCTCTAAA
>NW_011371155.1:3174-5918 GCF_000735185.1 Notothenia coriiceps | reverse complement strand
GTTTTATCTTTTTCTGTATTTATTTTAATATTGTTGTTTTCTTCAGGGTTCATACACTTTTTCACCAACGATTTTCAATGACTTCTCCAGGACCCTTACCTAATTTTCCATGACCAAAACAATAACTATTTAACCACTGAAAATGGTTTATTTTAACATGGAACAGGAAAATAACGTCTGCATATGAAACATGTTGTGCCTATCTAAAACAAATCCAATAGTAGGCTTACTAGCTTCTACACGCTAAAGCAACTCAAATCTCTCACCAGCAAAACACCTCGTCAGTTAAATGCCATTTTACGTTTCATTTCTATACGATACAGTATTTATTATCATTATATTACTATTTTGGCGATTAGATAAAATATAAATTATATTTAATGCAACTTTAGTTACATTTCCATGACTTTTCCAAAACTTTGGGAAAAATATTGTTTCCCAAAACTTTTCCAGGTTTTTAATGACCGTAAGAATGAACCGTTTCTTCTTGTTCTGTAAATCACTGCTTTGTGCATGAAAGGTGCTATACAAATAACGTTTATTATTATTATTAGTATTCAAAATCTATTTAAAGTACCAAAAATAAAAGTAATCTCCATGCGTAATAGTCCATTTCAGATTCTCTGGGTGCAGGCGGTTAATAATCTAGTTGATTAATCTGCTTATTAGTTCAGCTCGAGACCAAATCGGTGCCATTCATGTTTGCCAAATCCATTCCAGTATGTGGTCAAGAATATCTTTCAGATCTGCAAATAATTAGACAATAATGAGGGTTTAATGTGACCAAAGTAAACCATTTTCCTCCCCGGAAAAATGTGGTTCACACCAAAATAGAACAAAGTGAAGTTTATTCGCCTAACAAAGCTCAGCTCCACATCAAATCGGAGCTATCAGTGTTTATCAAGTTCAGTCCAAGTATGTGGTCAATAATTCCTCTCCGGTTTTAAACAGATCTGCAAATAAATGCAAGTAAGCTAAGAAAACATAATGAGGTTTTAATACGAGCAAAGTACACCATTTTCCTCTCAGGGTAAATTTAGTTCACACCTTAATAGGAACTGACTTTTGCACGTCTAGACTTAGTGGAAATATGCTCCTAACGCTGTAACTTGACCACAGAGGAACACACTGAAGACTTCTGATCTACCATGTGGACCCAACTCTGATCCAGGCATCTTCACATCTCTTCTCCTTATTTGGCCAAACAAACCACGAGGATTTAATAATGTGTGCATAACAGCAGGTTCCGATAAGTACGCTCACATGCCATAGAAAACACACAGTCTCTTTACTCCAGTTATACTCCGAATGACATCATAAAAACTTTATGTATTAGCGTTGAATGAAAGTGTACGCAGATGCTTTTGTAGAAATGTCCGTCCCGCTGGAAAACACCTTAAGCCCGGGGTCTTATTTACCTCCACATGATGTTCCCTGTGGGCGGCTGCCTGTCTGTAAACATCTCCAGAGGGCCGCTGTGACACATTTACACGGTTCATTTCATCTTGTTTTAGGCCTGTGAGGAGGGTTTGATTGACTTTCTTGTTTGCATGAAAGAGAGAAGGGACTCCAGGGGCTGCTGTCCTGCTGAGGACCCAGATCGGCATCTACTGTACAATCACGTGAGTTTCTAGAAATGTGGTTTTGATTCTGTCTTTTTGTCTTTACAGTATACTATGATTTGGTACCTTTTTTTGGAAGAAATTGAAAATGTAGTATTTTTGAAATATTGAATGTGAGGTGTGTAAACCATCCCTCACTTGGTAGAATAATATTTAAGATGTCAAGTAAAATGTGTGATAAATTGAATCTATTTTGTTTTGTTCAAAATGTAGCTTGGGGCTCTTTCTTTTATACATTTTAGGATTTTAATAGTACATATAATAAATGAAACATTAAACACAATCACACGTATATTGCTTTTATTTATGTCACATTTTAACCTGCTGTAAAAAGACACTGTTCATTACCTTTTATAGTTAATCAGATATATTGTAGTGTCCTTGTATAATGAGATGTTCCCTAGATACTGTTTTTATCTGCATTATAGTTATTTTTTATTTTAAAAGCAAAGACAGATAAATTCCCTTTTTTTGACGACTTCAACAAGTTACAATAACAAACGCTTTCTAGCTGCTTGCTTTCAAGTTTCTCTCTGTAATTTGTTTTGTTTGAATGTTGTTGACACATAGGTCATTTCTGCACTAAATTAAACCTTTATGACACTTCAACAAATCATAGATCACATTCAAACACGAAGAAACCTTTTAAAAGCATTGGCAGTTTTTTTCCTTGTGTGACAATCATGTAGGACGTGTTTATGTTACATAATTAAGTGTGCTGCTAAACCAGTTAAGTTATATAAATGTATGATGTCTGTTGGGGCCTTTAAAGAAAAACCGTGTGGGTGTAATGCGTCTCTCAGTCACTTATCAATCAGGGAAGATGATGTCTGTTTTCTAATTTGTTAAATAGAGAAAAAAACAACATGACTGACAGCAACAAATGTCCTTCAGGTGAAGCAGAGCAACACCTGGGCTAAAAATACACTAAATGAAAGCCCAAAGAGAGGTCAGACTTTTGTTCTGTCGCCAGCTGGCTGAGTAGATTCCACTACAGCTGGCGTAAAGGACTGAGTCATCACTCACACACACACACACACACACACACACACACACACACACACACACACACACACACACACACACACACAAAATCTGATTTATATGGCGCCCAAAGTCCAG
>NW_011371155.1:0-2384 GCF_000735185.1 Notothenia coriiceps | reverse complement strand
ATATTTATATTTAGGGACTAAAGCCTTTATCTATGCTCTCTGCAAAGCCATTAGTCAATAGATTTTCTTCACACTGACGTTCGTAAAAATGTTTGTAAGATGAGACAAAACAAAGAAAGAAGTGAGTAAGTTAACTTAATACATCTTTATACAACATGCATTTCAGGCAGGCTCACAGAATCAAACGTAATCAAAGCAAATGAAAATATGTTAACTTGTATTTTGTTTTACTGCACAGCGAGTAAAGCAAAACATGTATCTAGAAAGATAAGTGTGTAATGTGAACAGAGATGACAGTCAAAACGGAATAAAGTCTATTAGTAACATCGTCACAAATCCAGACCGCTGTATTAAAGGGCCCATGTCATGCTTCTCTGGTTATCACCCGTCCCCTTGTGTTATGAAGGTTTTTCTGCATGTAAACGGTCTGCAGAGTCAAAACCCTCAAAGTACACCCTGTAGGGAGTAAAACTCTAACACAGAAAAGACCTGTCTATGCTGCCCCAGAACGCCTCGTTGGACATTTCTCTTTTTCCATTATTTTTTAGAAGGCGGGACGCGGCGAGGCTGTGTGAGCACACACACAAACTCCCAACCAGGCTGTGGGTGTGTGTGTGTGTGCGTGCTCGGGCTGGTTTCGTGCTGGGTTTCGCTGTCTCGCAGACAGCCACTGGGCTCGTAGGGAGAGGGGGGGGGCAGGAGCTCCAACAAGCTGTTTAGGACAGAGAGTGAATACACATACTATACAGAGATGCGTATGAGAAACCAATGTGAGTTTGGAAAATTACAAAATATAAATCTATTTTAGTACACCTCAACAATGGAATTAGGATCAGTATAAATGGCCGTGACATGGGACCTTAAACATAAATTCAGTCTATAGTCAGGGGCCCTTTTCTAAAAATGGGACAAAAGGACTGAGCTTTCTGCTGAGATGACTCTGAATCAGAGAAACCAAAGAAGCACCTGATGGCGTCACACCATGTGTTTGTGTGGGCAGAATATCAAGTGAAGATAAAGTGGATGCAGGATAATGGAGAAGGTTATAAACACACCTGCTCTGGGTTGTATTTGGACAGAACTCCTTCCCCGTGAAACTCCTCCAGCATATCCTTCAGCTTCTTAGTGGAGTCTGAGGAGGAGAAAAAGCAGAATTGTGTCATTCCATTTTGTGCATTTTCTTTAATACACTTCTGAAAACCATGCGGCTACACAGCAGAGCATTTTTTCAGAAAAGAAACTGTCTTTATAAATCATATCTCTTAGAGGAAATGCTCCTTTGGATAAAACACTTTTCTCAAAACTGAATTAATATGCAGCATTTCATTATAAAATGTCCTGATAAATATTCATCTGCACCAGAAACTGCAGCATCAGAGGGGCTGAGTCACCCGGTGGTGGAAAGTAAAAGGGGACATGTCGTCTTTCTCACTTTTAGATGCTATCTCACACACACTGACACACACACACACACACGTCACAGAGCCCCCCCTGATCCAGAACACTAACTGACCTCCTCCTACGATCATCTGTTGAGCAATTTCTGGGGACAAATGTCTCCGTATGCATGCACAGACCCCCGCTACTCCAACATTATGCACACGCTCACCAATCATATAAGCTCTCATAATCAACTACTGACGACACATCATTATTTCTAGTGCTCGGCAGATTTGCAGCCGGTAATGCTTCCCTATTTCTGTCGTGCATTAGATACAGTATGCAGCGAGACAGAGGGGAGGACAGGTAAGATGAGAGACATGTGATCAGAGAACACAAGCTGCTGCCAGAGGGGTTATTGATCTGGAGCAAGAAGAGCATGAACCTCAATGCATTCAATTTGGCCCTATCGTGCTTTTTAGAGTTTATTTTCTGTAGTGTGTTTTTGTGAATGGTCTATAAAGAGTAACATTCTGAACATATAGTTACACTTGCGCTTCTATTGGCTCTCTAACACATTGTAGGTGATAGACTTGTGGCGCTTTCCCACTGCAGCACGGTTTAAGGTTTAACTAGGGGTAGTTCCGGCTCAGGGCTACTTTTTCACCTTTTTTCTGGCCCTCCAAAATCGAGGTTCTTATCGGGCCAACAACCGGGCTGAATATACTAAACTAGTGACGTAAACACTCTCGACTGCTGAATGGTCAGAGAGAATCGCTGGCAAGGGGGCTACAACTACAACAAAATGAACATATGTTACCGTGATTTAATTGTAATACACGTTTCAAAATGACGCCGAAGTAACAACATGCTGATACCGGTCTGCAGACGAGACGGCAGGCGAAAGACCTTTTAAAATGCCTGTTTTCTGAATGGAGATCAGATCGATCAGGCTAAGCTAACGTTGTATATGCTCCGTCCACACTCACAACAACGGCCTACAG
>NW_011371154.1:0-2788 GCF_000735185.1 Notothenia coriiceps | reverse complement strand
TAACTAATTCTCTCCCCCATGACACCTGAAGTGTAATATCAAACACAATGATTTGTGGTGCATTTTCTAACTAACTAACATCAGTTATGGCTTTTATTTTGTAAGTACGCAGAACCTCCTCACCTAAACTACTTTTTAAAAATGTTTGACTGAAATGTTTGACACTTATTTTAATCTTTTAAAGTCTCAGACAGAAGAATCATCTCCGATCAGTAAACCCACTCCAAGAAATCGCCGGAAACACGTCTACACGGTAAAGAATCAAACCGAATCATGTCTTTTAAATTACATTTAGAAGGAAAACTGTTCCCTTGCTTGAGCTACAGTTGGGATACCTTTGTTATCATGTTACCCTTTCCCAACACTAACTGTGTTACTGTGTCCCTGCAGGATGGGAAGGGGTTCCTGCGCGGGGAGTTGATCTGGGGGAAAGTGAAGGGTTTCTCCTGGTGGCCCGGGATGGTGACCCCCTGGAAAAGTAAAACCTCTCCTCCCGGGATGAGGAGGGTCGAGTGGTTCGGAGACGGGATGTTCTCAGAGGTAAGAAGAACGCTTTTCTTGGTTTTGAAACCTACGAGCCGAGATGGCAGAAGTACACACATCCTTCACTGAAGTAGAAGTACAGATACTCGTGTTTAAAAGTAGTAGGGCTGTACCCGAATATTCGAATATTCGTTCGTTGGAGTACTATTCGCCGGGTTTCAATTTCGTTATTCGGATATTCGTTTTTATTTTTTAGTTTTTATTTATTGAAATCTCCAATATCAACGTAAGAGCTTGCGCCTCTTCGGGGGGTGCTAACACTTAACCATAAACGTTATCGTTTACTTTCTCCATCTTTATATGTAGATATTACTTTTTCTCCATTAATCTCCGTTATGTTGTTTCCATAGCAACAACAACTTCCTGTCAACATTTCTAAATCTCCTTCAAAATAAAAGCATGTCCATACAAAATATGTCCATACTGTGTTTATTGTATCTTAATAACTCTGGGACACCAATTTCCTTCAGGATAAATAAAGTCTTATGTTATCTATGTCTCACAGAGTTACATTTGATTGATTGAACACTTTGTGAAGAAAAACTCCACATGTGTTGAATTGCGTTTTCACATCATCTTTGCTTCCTGTTGCAGAGCTACACGGAGGGTCTCATGGTCTTCAGTGCCTTCAATAAGTGCTTCTGCAAAAACTCCTACGCCAGCCTGCCCGTCTACAAGGAAGCCATTTACCAGATCATCGAGGTAAGACCCCACATGATATCTGTCGCTGTAATCTTTACAGTGGGTCGAATGATCTGTTTCTCTCACATCCTGTTACTCAAGATTGATTTGGATATCTGTAAATGTTCTCTTTTTACTGCGGCTGTTTTTTTAAGGCGAGACACGGCAGGCAAAAACCTCGTTTTTCATGCACTGGTCAATTTTGAGATTTCGCGCTATTTTGATTCCATAACATGTTTTCTTTCTGGCTTTTGGGGGGAAAATCTACAAAATACACATTTAGGTGTTTATTTGACTAGTCTGTCTATTTGCGTCTGTAGATTTCTCCCAGGTTCATCAAAAGTAAGCAAAATGTCCACTTCAGTTGCCCTTACATACACCAAACCTTCCAGTTATATTCCTATCAATATTCTGAAGGTTTTGACAGTAGGGTTTGTTCATATATCATTCATAGCCGGAATTGTATAACATTTTATACCTAAAAACATGGCGAAAATTGATATTTTAGGGCTGTTGACAGTATTTTCTGATTTACGGAGTGATAATAAGAGATATCCAAAATCCCTTCAGTAAAAATGTTAGCTTCTAATATGACTACAAAATGAAACAAGAATTTCGAACCTGGTTTCATCCAATGTTCAGATTTGTGTTCCTGAAATGTATTAAAATATGCGCATATTTAATGAGTGCATGGCTCATTTGCATATTCAAACATGCTATTTCAGAAAACTTGTAATACAAAAAACAATTGCCTTAATGTAAGTAATTAACTGGAGAAATGCCTCGCTGATATCTTTAAGTTAAAAAAATTACCCTATTCACCTGTAGTGTTTGCAAGAAACAGCGTCTGAGGGCTTGCAATGTACTAAATCAGATATGTTTAACCAATTGTCATTACTACTTTGTACGCTTCCCCTTGGTAACTCTTATCTGTTACTTAACCTGTAACCAATGCCTTCTGCTTTTTCTGACTATTCTCCTGTTTGAATCGACCTACCTGTGTTGTGTTGACTCAGATAATGTTGTGTTGACTCAGATAATGTTTGTGTTGTGCAGCTGGCTGGTGAGCGCTGTGGGAAGTCTTTCTCTGGAAAAGGAGGAACCAAAGAGAAGGAGCTGAAGCTGATGCTGGACTGGGCCTCTGAGGGTTTCCTGCCCTCCGGCCCTGAGGGATTCCTGCCTCCTGGTATGAGCGCTGTTATCAACATTTAGGGATGCAGGGATGACGTATTTTTGTAGGCCGACCCGGAATTAAACTGCTCATGGGTTCGACAAAAGCAACAGGATTTCTCCAGAGGATTTAGGAAAATAGCTGAAAATAAGATCTGTGGAAAACGAACCTGTTTGATAAATGCACGTTCTGTTCAGCCGGATAATCTCCACATGTCTACCCTACTTTTATAATGTTCTAATCATAAATCTAATCTCCAGAAGCTAAATGCTAACGTTATGCTATAAAGGAGCTACAGCCGAGTCCAGCAGCATGACTTCAACGTCACGCCAACTTCAAATCAGTAAAATGCCTGATCTGTTTGGTATTTTGAGCAAAGCACACCATAGACAT
>NW_011371153.1:0-1225 GCF_000735185.1 Notothenia coriiceps | reverse complement strand
TAGCCTATCCCAGCGTTGCCATTGGTGGGATTTATGGGGCGGGCCATTCTGCATATGCGTTAAATGCGTTAAATATTTTATCGCAATTAATTCAAAAAATTAATTACCGCCGTTAACGCGATAATTTTGACAGCATTAGTATTTAGCAAAAGCTTAAGATTGCTAGACATTAGTTTTTATTACCATAGTCAGTATTTAAGTGCCATTGTTAAGATTCCCACCTTTGTTTTTCACCGTCATTATTTTGATGGTTAACATGATGCTTGTGACTTAAGCACCATGACATCGTTAAATCACTTAAAGAGATAAAATCAGGATTGCAGAACATGTTTGGCAGCTTTATAATTCAATAAACTAATTTGATGTTGTTGTTTTTATGTCCAACTCCAAACAAAGGGACACAAATAGGCAATATCAGCCTAAGAGAAACGGCACATAAATGTCTCCCTTGAACACGTAGTAATTGTTCATCGTGGCACTCAGACAAATGAGCGTCGGTTTTGCAACAGGCTGCCTTTCATGAGGGTCACTAACATGTCCCCACAGTGTTGCTTTTAGAAGAACAGTGGACAACAAATCAACACAGAATCAACTGAATTATGAACTTTGCAGTGTTTACTCTGGTTTTATAAGAGCATTTGGAATATGTTGCATAAGAGTATCATACCACACCAACCTACTTATCCGTGAGGAGCGAGGCTGCCAGCTGCCTCACATGGAGCATTAGACACGTTTAATACTTCAAGTCAGTCATCCTTTGAGGACCGGCTCTGTAATGCTTTTTCCTCCCAACATGTGCCAAATCAAACTAAGTTTAAATTAATTCCTTATATAATGTGTTTTATATATTTTTTTCTAGACTAAAAATGTATGCTCACATGTTCAGAAAGAGTTTAGCCGACACCACATCAATCCTAAATCCTTTTATGCTCTACGACAGGGGTGTCAAACTCAAATACAAAGTGGGCCAACATTAAAAAATGGCTACTAGTCGAGGGCCGGACTGGTTCAATGTTTATTGCAAAACTTATTGAAATGAACTTATTGCACATATTAAACCTGGAACTAACACAGCTTAAATTATTGCCTATAAAAACAACATTAAACATTAAATAATCAGTTGCATTCATTTCTTATGGCTCTATCTGCAGCTTTTCCAGAGTCATTTCTTATGATTACATTTTTCCACAGGCCAACAACAGCTTCAAAAAAACTATTTCCCTCA
>NW_011371152.1:0-2076 GCF_000735185.1 Notothenia coriiceps | reverse complement strand
TAAGAAGTAGAAAGTACAGGTATTAGAGTTCAACATGTGAGAAGTAGAAAGTACAGGTATTTGTGTTCAACATGTAAGAAGTAGAAAGTACAGGTATTTGTGTTCAACATGTAAGAAGTAGAAAGTACAGGTATTTGTGTTCAACATGTAAGAAGTAGAAAGTACAGGTATTTGTGTTCAACATGTAAGAAGTAGAAAGTACAGGTATTTGTGTTCAACATGTAAGAAGTAGAAAGTACAGGATTTGGTAGTAGAAAGTACAGGTATTTGAGTTCAACATGTAAGAAGTCAAAGTGGTCAGAAAAACAAGTATTGGAGTAAAGTACTGATACCAGAGAAATGTGCTTAAGTACAGTAACAAAGTATTTGTACTCCACTACTTCCCCCTCTGGTGTTTAAAGAGTTAACGCTCTGATCTGAACTCACTGTAGAGCCTGAAGTCTGTGATGGGAGCGACGACGGCCGTGCACTGGAACAGATTCTCCGTCGCCGCCAACATCTTCAGAGACACATATCCACCAAACGCCTGCAGGAGGAGAGAGAGAGAGAGAAGGGTTGAAACAACAGGGGTGTTTCCCCAGGGTCCTGTGCTCTTGATATAAAGCTGCCTGGGGGAAACAACATGAAGGAGATATTTGAACAGTTCCCTTTATGCGTCACATTGAGAGGAAATTCAGAAGGGACATAAAAACACCAAACTAATTCAGTATGCAGAAGCTTTCAGGAATATAACACCTTTCATTCTTAAAATGCTGTCACTTCTCCAAAGAGGACCATCCAGCTGCACTGTGCATGTTACATTTATATTTAATGTAATATTTCATTCCCTCTTAATGTAAATAATATCCTGCTGTATATTCTGTCTTAAGCCTAAAGCCTCTAAAGATGTCTTATCTTCAGGGCCTACTGTATATTTTCTTAATTTGAATGCTGCTTTAATTCTACTTTGAGATGTTTAAATTATAGTATTGTTTATTTCTACTCTTTTCTATGCCTTGTTTTGTTTTGTTGTTTTTGATGCTGCTGCACCGCAAACCTTTCCTATATTGGGATCAATAAAGTACCTCTGATCTCATCGGGTGAGTGTGAAACAGGGATTTTAGCCTCTGCAGACCGTTTACATGCACTAACCCAATAGCAGTGATGCAAACACAGGTATGGTGAAAAAAGAGAGAACTATTCGAAGCAGAAAAAAAACTGCGTAATATACCATCTGACAATGACAGATTTTTCTTTTTGGATATTTTACAAATCACTCCCCTTTCAAACTCTATTCTTGTTATTTTTAACAACTTTTTTTTGTTACTGTCATATAGTATTTTATACCTGTTAATAATTGAGTCTCTAATGTCTCATTAATAACTATAATGATAATATCAAGGTGTGCCTTAACCTCACTGAGCTGAGGTTATTTGAGCCTCTCAGGAGAGAGCTCTCTTCCACCTGGTTGTAGAAAAGCTCTTTAAATTCGTTAGCATAGCTAGCTAACCAGATGCTAATAACAACAGATCGCCACTGTGCTTACAACTAAAGACACAGCCTCGCAAACACTGTGGCATGTGTACGGCTCCTTATGGGTACTGCAATATTTGAAGAGCTGGAGCAGCGTTCCGATGCTCTCCGTTACTCCTTCCACACGAGACACCGAGACGAGACGCTCGTGTTGTGTTCAATGAACCTGTCCTTGGCCAGGAAAAACAGGCACTCGCTTGTTTAATTATTTTGCGATCTAGATTTCTTCTTCTTTTTTGAAGTGAGAAGTTGTCCGTCAGTCAGTCGGACGGACGGACTGACGGACCCCCCCCAAAACGAAAACTCTTCGGTTCTCCACGAATTACACAAGTCACCCAAATCAGCGTTAAAAAAGCGGGAGGCGCTGAAAAGCGACTAATTTGCATCACTGCAATAGACCACACTGCAGAAGCCTAGAGCCTCTCTTTGAATATTGAAATGGTTCAATGTTGTCACCTTTCCGTAGAGAACTATCCGGCGATCATCGATGTACGGCAGCTTCATCAGCAACCTGTGGAAACATCATGAAACAAAAGTGTAATCATCAAATTCATGTTGTTACAT
>NW_011371151.1:0-566 GCF_000735185.1 Notothenia coriiceps | reverse complement strand
GTTTGTGTGTGTGTATGTGTGTGCGTTTGTGTGTGTGTATGTGTGTGTGTGTGTGGTGTGTGTGTGTGTGTGTGTGTGTGTGTGTGTGTGTGTGTGTGTGTGTGTGTGTGTGTGTGTGTGTTTGTGTGTTTTCAAGGTCATCTTCTCTGATTGGTTGATTGCATTTTTACTGCTTTTTTATGACTTTATTTAAATTTGTTTTTGTTTTTTCTATGCTATTTTATATCCTGACAAGTATTTTTGGCAAACTAATGTTAACGGTGATGACTTTTGTATGACAGTTTTTTTGGCACTTATTTATAATCTGAGATGTTTAATGCCATAATTGAGTTTTTGTATAACCTATAGCATTTGTTTTAAAATGCTGTATTGTAATTTGTTATGGCATACTACAACTGAAAAAAACGGTATTTTGACCAAATTATGTTCCATGGACAGATATGTAATACTGTGTGTGTGTGTGTGTGTGTGTGTGTGTGTGTGTGTGTAGCACCCTCAGATCCAGAAGAAGTCTCAGTACATTAAGTACCTCTGCTGTGATGACGTCAGGACGCTCCAACAGTGGA
>NW_011371150.1:9221-13370 GCF_000735185.1 Notothenia coriiceps | reverse complement strand
ATGCGCACTATTCTTCCCCAGAAGCCCAGAATGATATGGTGAGAGTTATTGGGGAAAATATCAGAAGTATAATCATAAATGAAGTAGGAGAAGCACGGTACTTTTCAGTGTTAGTGGATGAAACGAAAGACCTGTCTAAGAAGGAGCAGCTGGCCATTTTGATCCGTTATGTACATGACGGGATTATAAAGGAAAGAGCCATTGGAACCTATCACATGAAGGACCTGACAGCTGAATCCCTGGCCCAGAAAATAATAAAGGAATTATCGAGTTTAGATATTCAGCTGTGTGTTGCACAATGCTACGATGGTGCAAGTGTTATGCGGGGTAATGTGCGTGGAGTGCAGGCTTTAATACGTGAAAAAGTGCCGCATGCAGCGTATATACACTGTCATGCACATAGACTAAATCTTGTGCTTGTGAGCTCGATAACTGAAATACCAGAGATGGCAGAGTTTTTTGGTGTTGTTCAAACACTATATACTTGTATTGCAAATAGCAATACCAGACACATGCTTTTCATTGAGGCTCAAAAGAAGTTGGGACACAACAAAATACTGCACTTGGAGCGCACCTGTCCCACTCGGTGGCTGTATTGGTATAGGGCTCTACAGAAGATAAAACTGCGCTACGAGGCTATACTAGCTGTGTTAGATGCCACTATTGACGCTCATGCAGAGGGTTCAACTGAAGCTGCTGGACTTCGGACAAATATGCTGACAGTCACTTTTGTTGTGCGTCTTCATGTCCTAGAAAAAATCTTAAATCTCACTTATGGACTGTCTGAACAGCTTCAGACAAAAGACATTGCAATCACGATGGCTTCCAACCTCATACGGAGTACTAACGCCCAGCTGGAAAAGATGAGGTCAGATAACGAGTACCAGGACACACTGAGCAGAGCCAAGGCATTTTCCACAGAGCTCGGCCTCCCAAGCAGCGACACTGCCCCTCTGCGACCAGCAAGAGCACGGAGTGTGTCCAAAGCCTTGGCAGGGTTTATTGTCGGATCATCCAGTGGCCAGAGACAAACAGGAGATGACCAAGAAAAAAGACTATACTTTGAAACACTGGACCGCTTCATCTCTGAGTTAGATCGCCGATTTACAGATAATGATGAGCTACTTAATGCTATCCAGGCATTTGATTGTTCATCTCCCCATTTCATGGATGTAGTTAAAATGGAACAGTTTGCACAACTCTATGATGAACTGATCGACACCACCCTTCTCAGTTCCCAGTGTCACACAGCAAAAGCTTTCCTTGAACTTGAGATGAAGGAGGACGTGGAGGAGGAGAAAAACATAATGCTGGCTTTGACACGACTGAAGACCATGTCTGTCGCTTTTTCAGAGGTCATCAAGCTATTCAAGATCGCAGCAACAATTCCTGTCTCCACTGCATCCAACGAAAGATTCTTTTCCGTTTTAAAAAGAGTCAAGACTTACCTGCGGACCACCATGAGCGATGACAGGCTCAGAAACCTCATGTTGATGGCTGTTGAGCCTGCTGTCGTAAAATCCCTGGACGCAGATGAACTCGTCAATAACTTTGCTGCTTTGAGGACCCGCCGTTATCCACTTGTGGAATAATTAATAAAGTTCATCTCAAAGTAAGATACCCAAACATCTTATTAATATGATTTCTCTTTCTCTTTTCTTCTCCCTCCCTCCCTCTCCTCTCTCCCTCCCTCCCTCCCTCCTCTTTATATTTGGACTTTAACAGTTTACAGCAGTTTACCTGGTATGTTCACGTGATATTGTTGCAATTACATAGTGAATGAAGTGAACAGAAAGAGTGAAATTGTGTCAGAAAGGCTATTACTGCTGTTTTCCGATCAGTGACGACTGGAAAAATGGCACTATGATAGCCACTAGACACAAATAATTACTTACGTGGCCGGTTAAATGGACTAGTCAAATCTACGGCGGTAGTGTCAACGTGACCTCTAAACAACTGTTTGACATTTCGGGTACATGGGTAGTAACATGGGACGAATACGTTCCCGTCCAAACAACGAAAGTGATTGACGAATGCCGCCGAGTGAAGTCGACCATAGAAAAAATGAAATGTGTTCGTTACATATCCCTTTGAAGGTAGCGATGTAGACGAGGGGACTAGAGTGCCGCAGAACATTTACCATGACGCAACCTAGCTTACGCACCAACATAATTTACGGTGTGACGGATCCTGACAGAATCCCTTATGTTCCGAAAAATCCCTACGCGTCGAAGCGGATTGACCTTGTCAGACGTTTCCTTAGCTTCAAACTCGTCGAAACCAAGGTAATGTACAAAAAATTTTTCGTTCCTATCTACGATAGGTTAGCCTTGACAAACCATAAGACATTTACGATGATTCGATATGTTTGACGGAACAGTTACATTTATACGGTCTATACTACAGGAAAACAAAAAGACAAAGTACAATCACTAGGTATCAATCCTCGGTGAACGTTCCCGTAGCTGCTGTTACGTCTTGCTGGTTGTCCAGAAGTGTATACTATCCGAACCGAGTGCGGACGTTTATATTTATCGTCGAGCAGACGTAAGTTGAACTTAACGTACATGTAGTGTCGACCATCGACGGTATAGTAAGTCGTCTGATACAATATACTCCCATCACTGTAGCGTGATAGTAACAATCGACTCATTTACGTATATGTTAATTTTAGCTTGTGTATGTTTACTATTACATGCCGTCTACAGTGTAAGTTTCACTAACAACTTGATTCTAGGTATATTCCCGACACAAAAGTGTGAACTTATAACTAAGTACAGTAATGAAACGAACTCCTTACACACCGAGGTACATCATTCGCCCGTATTAAACGTCGCTCGACAAGACAATACCCATTTCATTGTGGGAAGATACGAGTTGTAGGGTACGTCGGACTGCGGCAACGTCTGGAGTAGACGACGCTCGAGGTACATTAATATTTATAAAAATCGATTAAATGACGTAAAATCCGTGCAAAACGGTGCAAAACAATTACTTCAACTTATGTCACATAAGTATACACAGTCACTAAAGTACATTTTAAGCCGCTTGTGATTGTATCAACTTAAGCACTACATCAACATACTAATTTAGATCCGTACATATTTAACATCTAGACACAGCCTGAAAAGGATGGCAAGCAAAAAGCTTAGAATTGGTTGTAATAAACAATTTATTGTTGTTACAACTACAAAACGTTCTACTAATGTACAGAGAGAAAAATCGTGTGCTCATACTATAGGCACTGTATACGACTAGAATTGTTCGAAGAGGCGACATGTAGGCGCAATGACATAGACTGAAAATAAAGTGTACTTCGATGTCACACGCTTGGGTCGTCACGTGGAGGACCGACCTAGTTACTAGTACGTCGACGCCGAAGTAAGATTACGATGTAAACAGATAGGTGCCACCGCAGAGTTCAGTTTCGACATGGCAAAAGAGAACCTTGCTCTCGTTAGTGCAATCGTTAGTGCGCCGGGAGCCGCAAAAAGTTTGACAGACGTTTACTTGCGATTAAACATTAAGTTTCGAAACGTAACTAAAAGCACTGTTAGTGTAAATCATTATAAATATTTATTACGACCACCAATTAACATGGAACCAACCAGTAAATTATAGGGTGACCGCCAACAGGAGACGCAACGACCCGACCAGTCTGCCCCCGCAACGCAGTCAAGACCCGAGAGCGGCCAACAGACGGTCCTCTAGGTTGTTTCGGAGCGGGTAAGACTAACAGAAACAACCAGAAGGAACCTCGGAGGTAGGAGACGGAGAAAGCAGCTTTCTCCTACGGAGAACTAGACCGCGCCAATGAACAACACACAGAATTGCTCCTATTGTCACCCTCGGGTCAGTCACCGCAGTTAAGTCGGTTTCGATTCCATACCGTTCCATGATCAGTGTACTGAATTGATGTCATAGTTAGTATATGTACGGGTCGTTTTATTAGTATTGTTTTCACTGTTCAGACGATACATCGAAAAGACACACCAATCCTTTTAAACTTGAAAAAGTTTACGTCGGAGTGAGTGTAGGGCGATCGCGTTCATTGATACCTGTGTTTGTGAATTGATGCGTGCAGTTAGTTAGTTAAGTCAGTTTACGCGGCAATGCGTAGGCAAAAGTCGTGGTACCTATCGTTCGCCG
>NW_011371150.1:0-3402 GCF_000735185.1 Notothenia coriiceps | reverse complement strand
TCAAGGCGCTCCCATGCATTAGCGCCGCGTAAAATGCTGCTTCTTATTTAAAGTTCGTTGCCTTGCTCCGCTCTGATGGGGGGGTGGGCCAGGTGGGATAAACCGCGCATCGCACACGCTCCTGGGGGTCCAACGCTCCGTGTAGTGCCTTATATTGTCATTTTCTGATTACGATGAAACTGAGCCCGCCTCCGTCTCCCACGTCTCCTGTCTGCTGCTGGGCTGTCAGAAGAGGGGGAGGAAAAGAGGCAGGCACTGTTTATTAAATATTATTATATTATTATACAGAGAACAGAGTCGTTATCAATTTGTTTTAAAGCTCAATAAATAACAAAGAAGACCTCTGATCGGCACTTTTCTAATTTTGTACGGAAGATTTAAACTTTAACGGACATGTTGACCGGCGGAACAATTTTTTTAACGGAAACTCTGCCGCACGGTTTTCTCGTCCCTTGGAAGAGGCGGAGAGGTGGGTGTTTTTCATCTGCTGGTGGACTACCTGAGAGATATACAGCAGGAGAACACTCCATCCACCGCGGAGAATAAACAAAAGGGCAACCATGGCAACCATGCTCCGGGGTCTTCTTCGCTGCTTTTGGTGTATTTTGTGGCGGCAGCCGCGCCACTTACAGGCCTGGCATATGTACTACAGTGTTTCCAGCATTTCCAGCGGTCTAGTGTGAACGGACACATTAATGAATCGAATGCGTGTGAACGGAATACTTTTTTGCGTTTGCGTTTTACCGTATGCGTCCTCGTGGGGCCGGGGTCTAAGCCAAACTATATCCGGTCACAGAGATCTGCTATTTTAAAGTAAAGTCAACACATATCGACCCTAATATAGTCTATATTAAGAACGAGAAAAGTCTTAACATATATATCGTTTTTTGTAAACATATGACAAATGTGTGAGGGTGATGACGTCAGAGCATCATCCTATGTACCAGGGCTTAGCCCCGGACAGCCCCAGCCCAATTTAACCCCTGGGTATTTGTGAGGGAGCTCCTATATTACATTACCCCGCTGAAGCTCACCAAAGTTTAATATATTTCATAGTTCAAAGTTTTGTCAATTGTTTTGTTTATTGGTCAAATACTGGTTTCTAATGGTTTCTGAGGAGTTTTACTGGAATGAAAGAGCACAGAGTACAGAAGCAACAAAGTAGCATACTGCATTAAACCTGACCTTCACAGAGAGGTTGAAGTTCATGTGGAAAGGAGGCTTCAGTAGTCTGTCTGCACTCGGTTTAGTTTTGCTATCTTACAATCAATACAGTAAATGTGAGGTAAAGTGTGTAGCCAATGTAACCGGTTAGAACTCAAAGTTGCGATGAGGTCTTAAAATGTATGGAAAGGGTCTTAAAAAAGGTCTTAAAAGGTATTCAATTTGACCTCAGGATTCCTGCATATACCCTGTTATAGGCTCTGTTAAATGATGAGGTGCACTTTTACTATGTTGTGGTGTTTTGTAGAAGAAATATTACTTTAGTATTTGAATTGCAGCTCCAGCCAAAGTGAGTAATGAATGAAGAATAGAAACTATGGCCAGAGATGCGTTATCAGATAGACTGCATGTTTGTTACTTTACTTGCCAGTACTAGCAGCACAGATGGTAAATGGCAAACAATACGAAAAGCATCATAGAGTAGAACAGGGTTTCCCAGGAACAAAATAATTGTAAAACATTGTACCAGTTTATAAAACTGACTCAAGGGCAGCAACTATTTATTTTCCATAGTTGATTAAAATGCCTAGAAAATGAAAAAAGAAGTCCCTCGCAGTTGACTCGTTCAGATAATAATAATAATGCATTTTATTTATATAGCGCTTTTCACGACTCAAAGACGCTTTACAATATGAGGGAGGGTAGACAAACAAGGACAGGCTTGTGATGGCTTGTGTCTGTTCATGACTGTTTTCGTTGATGAAAACATCAGCCTTCAGAAAACCCAAATTTGTACTAAATGTGTTTAAGTCCATAATTGTTGTTAATGGATTGTGTTCCTGTTACTGTCATTACGTTACTGTCAGCAGTTTTGTTCTGCAAGGATCCGTTGCTTGAAAGTGATCAGATTTGGTAGAATGTGTTGTGACTGACACATCCTGTCCCCTGTTTCAGGTGGAGAAGGTTCTGGCTCTCCATGAGCTCAGCTCGTCCACCCTGCTCCACACTCAGGGCTGCTCGGTGCTGGACGGCCAGGGCCTGCAGCCCGGCCTGGAGAAGCTGTACGAGATGATCCTGAAGAGGAAGAAGATGCTCCGAAACAGCAAGAAGAACAGATGAGGCGGAGGCTCCATAGACGTTACTTTTTGAACCGCTACCTGTCTGAGGGCCTTCTCAGCAGACCCATCTGACACTTTTGGAACTCAAGCAAGTGAAACCAGAGGGCTAGTCCTTCAGACAAGTTGGGATGTCTCCAACCAAGATCAAAGTTCTCCAGTCTGTTCCAAACACCTTCTTACACTCTGGACATTGGACAGAGCTGCTTCCTTTGGGACAGGGTCTGCTCCTTAGCACTCCCCCCTCTCTCCTCCTCCCCCCTTAAAGGAGCATGGGATAGAGCTTCAGCTCCAGAGGGGGCTCAGAGGAAAACGTGCAATGTATATGAACTTATGCACTCACTCCAAAATTGAAGGATATTTTAACCACTGCTTGTATAAACAGTAGAGGCAACAGAAAGCTGCAGGCCTGGTCTGATCAGAGCTCCTGTCAACTTTCAATGTCGCACTTTACTACAAATCCCTATGTTGCATGACGTTCACCCAAACATCTGCTTGGGAATATTTAGACAATGCTTTTGTTGATCAAAAGAAGACTATTTAGTTTAGTAACTGCCCTGTTATATAAATGTCATTGGGACTGTAGTTGACATGTGCCACCAGCCTGCAGACGCGCAAGTTCACAGTGTTTCTCACTCCTCATCAAAGTTATTTCTGCCTGTCACAGTTCGGTGTATTTCAGGGTTGGCTGAATGGTTGGTTGGTAAATTCAAACAAGACATAGTTTTTATATTGTGTACGTTTTTTAAAGTGTCAACATGAATAAATTATTGAGTAACTTTGGCATTATGTGCTGGAAATGTGTCTTTTTTTTAAGGACAGCTAATCAGACGGGATAATTTCACTGACCTTAATAATGACGGCCTTAATATCCCCAGACTTGTCAGAACATGCCTTCAGGCGTGAGCTGCCGCTGTTCTTTGGAAACTGTTAGTCTACTACAAATAAACACGACGTTTATCTTCTGTTAACTTGGTTTATTCAATCAACGTGCACAACACCAATACAGCGCCATTAACGAACAGAGGACCTCCCGCTCCTGGTCGACACAGACTAACTGCGCATGCGTTTCACAGCTTCAAGAGGGCAACCTAGACTACCGTAAGGCCAGTAGTATAGACGC
>NW_011371149.1:0-3888 GCF_000735185.1 Notothenia coriiceps | reverse complement strand
ATGATACAAGGGACAGCAGAGAGAGGGCCAAATTCAAAGGTCTGCTTTCTAAGTTGTGCTCCATCAACTTCCTGAAAAAGTCTTGCCCTGATGGCAGATGTTCTGACTGAACTTAAGAACTTGTCAGAAATTCTTCAGAACAGGAAGACCACACTCCCAAAGGCCCATGACATCATGACGACGTATGTCAAACGCATAGAAAGTTTCAATCGCTACCCAGGACAACATGCAGTTGATGCCAGTCAGGCAGAGGAAGTGATGGAATTCAAGGGAGAGGAGTTAAGAGTTGGCAGGTCTCCCATCATTGACTCTGCTCAGTTCATCCGAGCAGTGGCAGACAATATGAAAAGAAAGACTCTTCACAACCACAGCAAACAGAGCACAGGCCAGTGTTGCAGCCAACCGAAAAGAGGCTTATAACAGCCTTATCATTCAAATGGCAGTCCTCAACCCTGACAACTGGGACTATGACAATCCTCGATTTGGAGATAATGAGGTGAGGGCTTTGTGTGATATCCTACATGTGAACCAACAAGAGGCCCATCTTGGATTCACAGAATACAAGGCCAGTGGAGGAAGAAACATTCCCAACAAAATGAAGAAGTTGCTCATGGCAGTGGACACACTGTCTCCAAGCAATGCTGACTGTGAACGGGGGTTCAGCACAATGAACAACATCATAACTGAGAATAGGAGCAAACTTACAGCAAAAAATGCAGCAAATCTCCTCTTCATCAGCTCTGTGGGACCACCATGCAGACAGTGGGATCCACTGCCTTATGTGAAGACCTGGCTGGGCAAAGGAAGAAGAGCAGCCCACTCAACAAGCTGCATGGCTCGCCGGTACACAGAAGAGGAGAGCTACTTCAGCCCTCTGTGGAAAATGTGGAAAAGTGTGTAGTTTACCTCCCTCAACATGCCTTGCTAATGGTCTGTTAAGTTTTGACACAAGTTGTATGCACAATTGAAAATAAATAATCGACTATACATATTGTCAAGTGTTTCTAATTTCTACCCCATAAAGGCATTACAAATTTGAAGTTTGTGTTCAGGGATGCATGAAGCTGGGGGCGGGAGGAGAACAATATGAACCAATGAAGGTCGGGGTAGCATTATAGTACCTGCAAGAAATTCAAACCACTTTCACCCCTGGAGTACGGCAAATAAAAGTTGTAAAAAGCAGTAGCGCTGAGCAAAGTGACTAGAACGTGACCACACACTTATAAAAAAACACACTTTATAAAGTCAGGCAACACTAACCAGGCTTCGTGTGATTCTGTTTATTTGTACCCTACTTTGACCATCCATTCACTGTTATTGATCGTTTTGGAAAGCAGGCAGACGTTTTGTTTTGTATTATAGCAGCTATCGGATGGAATAAATACATGGGCTGCACAGGTTGTCATGTCCGACTATCACAAGTAGAATCATAATGAAAAATACGCCCGTAAAATGTATTTGTAGAAAACGTCTTATGCCACAGCAACAAGTAGTTAAGATAGACAGATTAGCTGCGATTAACATCACCCATTTTATACCAATTAAATTGCAGAAAAATATGCTTATTTTGTTGTTGTCCATATCTACATGGAGATAAGACCCTGATATTGGAATGTAGTACATTCAGTATTTTCCCAACAGTTGCCATGGGGCTGAAGATGTTAAAAGACACAAGCTATGGATGTATGGTCAATAAACGTCTAACATTTCATTCATTTCAGATCATTCATTGGTAATTAATAGAGTGTAGACCAAAGAGGGTATACATCTACCAATTATCATTTGATTAGGGTCAGGGTTAGGGTTGGAAGGTCCATCAAAACTGCCCTCTAATGGCCCATGCAAGAGAGAAAAAAGTCAGAAACTAGATAGGATTTCCAATAGACAGAACTCAAAAAAGCATTTGAAATGTGAAAACCATAATATAAGACAAACTGAACTAAATAAATAAAAGTATATGAAAATGTGTTATTTGAATGTTTCCTTAGTTTCAATTTCATTGCAAGGTTATCAGTTCCATCACAACTGCACTCCAAAGGTATTCAAGTGACAAAAGTTCCAAACTAGATTGGACTTCTAATAGACAAATAAACGGAACTGGGAAAAGCTTTCCACGAAAATGAGTTATTATACAATAGTTCACTTTCTAAGGTTACTTGTCCCAAAGTCATTGCAATGTTCTGACCATGCATTTAAAAACAGCAAGAAGACTGCCATGCAATTTATTTCTCATAGATAGGAGTCCAAATTTGAACAAAAATGACAAAGAAAATAGGGCACAAATTCAAGGTCCCTGTATAACCTCTGCAACATATTGATATTGCTGAATTAATGGTGTTCTTCAACAGTGAAGGTCGTAGCAACAAAGTTATTATACCAAGTTCTTGAGAAAGAGACATATGTATGAGACATAGAGACGGTCCAAGCCAACACTTTCTATCTACAAATTGCCTTGGGGTGAACATAAATACATAATTGAGGGAAAAGATACATGATGGTGCAATGTCATCCCAAGAGTAATAAGAGTTTGCCTTGAGCTACCCTGAATCTGGCTAAGGTGCAATCTCATCTGTCAGCCCAAATCTCGTCCGTCAAACTGTGAGTCTTTCAACATCCCTCGAGACAAACTTTGTTTATCAAATACAAACACACAAACCTGTTCCAATGCTGTTTTAAAAGCATATATAATGAATATGTTGATTTTTGTTTTATAGAAATATACTAAAAACACAATGCAAATGTAAGATTTTCTCAAATAATCAAGTGTCTTTGCAAGAAATACAGAAACTAGGAAGGTATAGCAACGCCCTACTGTTATAAAAAAGCACAAATCCCTATTTTATTAGTTCCGGTACTTCACGAAAGACAGTGATTTAATAAGAACTGTACTTCTAAGTTACATCATTGTACACTACAGTGTGTGCATTGATGCTCTGCTCAGGTACACCGCAAATACAAGTGCTTTTATTGACAAGGCAGTCAAACCTAATATGTCTCTAAAGTACCATAGTTGCACTTACTTACGGAGATGAATATAATAATAACACAGAGCCTCCATCATTGGAGCCAAGACTGCAACGTTTTTGTTCCTCTTTTATAACAGCGCACTATTTCCTTTATATTTGTTCACAATAAAGGCCTAGACATATACTGCATCATTGATTACCAGAGAGTCACTCAGAGCATTTCACCAAGAGGCAAATGAACTGAAAACCCAGTCTCACGGCATTTCGTGTTATAGTCACAACATTTAATCTATTGATTCCTGTTCACCAACACGACTTTCCCCTTTTTTTCGTGTCACACAGAGCGATTTAAAAGCAATGTATTTCTATTGGTAGTATGTTTTGTGCCTGCAACACGTCTTTTTGTCCTGTCGGGTCTTGGAAGACCGGAAGCTGTGGGGTTCATAAAAACATCTTCTTACTCAATATCAAGCCACGATTATTGTTTTGATTTTAAATCGTATAATGTCAGACTTTTTTTGTCGTCTGTGAGGAAAATAAATGGGGCTTAGAGCTCTGCTCCCCCAACCACAGGCCCGCACCTCAACCAGCATCACGGTACAGCTCTATGATTGGCAGAGAGACGGGGGATGCCTGAGTGACACCCTCAGCATCCTATCAGGGTCGCTACACTATCCCCCCACCACAAAGTTCCTCGCCCACGAGGAACAAATAAAACTCAGCACAAACACTACCCCCACCCTCTCCAGTACTCTGCAGGGACCAACCCACTGGCTGTCCAGTTTTGGGCACCGGCCTTTCTTCCGTTGTGGGCTGTAGACCCAGACCAGCTCCCAGGCCCGGAAATGCTGCCCTCTTGTCCTGGTGTCATAGTTCCTCTGTCCACCTCGTCCAGTCTCAGCTCCATCTCCTTCAGTTCGCC
>NW_011371148.1:0-956 GCF_000735185.1 Notothenia coriiceps | reverse complement strand
TGATCATACTTCCTCCGTTTTCTGCCAGACGCTGTCTCCTCTCTCATTTTAGGTAACTTCACAAAAAATCGATCCACGTTGCCGCTCGCCTAAAGTTGGCTGAAGTTAACTAGCTAGATTTCACTGTTTCTCGTCATTTTTTTCTCATGCTGCGCCACCCCTGAAGCTCTCTGGCGCCCCCCCCCCGGGGAGGCGCGCCTCACAATTTGAGAACCGCTGTTCTAGACAACATCTCATTGCTGAGATGGAGCTTGTCCAAACTGACCACAGAGGAGAGACAGGTGGAGGTCAGAAGACAAATGTATGTGGAAATCAAAGCAGTGGAGATGGAGCGCAGACAAACAGCTGCTCTGGAGACCCTGGCAAAAAGTGAGAGGGACAGAGAAGAGACTCAAAAAGTGACAGAAAGTCTCAAGAAAGCAAGCATGGAGAAAGACAGGAGGAGGCAGGAGGCCCCAAAGGAAAGACAGCAGAACCAGTTGAAGCAAGGGAGGCTTCAGTGGCAACAGGTGATGCTGAAGGGAGTCCAAAGCCCATCTCACAATGTCCTCGCTCTGAATGAAGAGCAGGAGAAGAGACGAGAGGAGGCTGACATCCTGACCCCCGACCTGAAGTCACCTCAGAGAAAGAAGAAAACTCTCCACAACAACTGGGTTGCAGAGAAAGAAATGTACAGTAGGCCTGTCGTTGATGACGCCACCTATCTCCTGTTTGCTGCCAAACCAAACCCAAAGTCTTACGGTATGTTGGGGTGTTGTGTAAATGTAATCCGTTACACTGAAAAAACTTTTTGTGTCAACAGATTTGACATAACTGTAATAAGTTTACGTTATGTGTTTACATGTAATCCGGTACTGTGTGTGTTATATTCTTCTACTGTGGCCTTGTGTTTAACTTTTAATTAACATGCAAGTCAACTTGTATCTTGTTTTATCTGAAGGAAAAACAGCTGAGGT
>NW_011371147.1:0-3482 GCF_000735185.1 Notothenia coriiceps | reverse complement strand
ACACACACTTCTCAAACCAAAGCTACACCCTTGACTGATGAGCAGGTTGTTTTCAGTGTCTTTCTAAACTATGATGATGATTTATAACTGCATTAAAACATGAACTTTGAATACGTTCTGCATGATCCGAGCGGTGTGAGCAGATGTTATAGAAAAGCGACCAATCAGACCGCTCACCGGGTTATTTAAACAACGAGTCCCGGCAGCCCCTGAAGGTGTCACCTGAACGTATCCCTCCGCGTGTAAAGTGTAAACATTAGACAGTCTACAAAGAGCAGAACTGTTTCACAGAATATTCAATATTTCTTAAAAACACGATGAGAGGAAGTACTAGTACTCGCAGTTAGAAGCTGTTTGTTGTTCTGCAGAGATGAAGAGGTGCTGAGGAGCAAGTTGAGCAAACATCATCATCATCATCATCAAAAACTAGTTCCTGCTTTAAAGATACACATTTTCCTGTTTGTTCAACAAAGAACAGCTCGGGTTAGATTATCTACGAGGATGGTGGAAAGTAACCAAGTATATTTAATCAACTACTGTATTTAATATACCTTTAAAGTACTTTACATGCATATTACTAGTTTATTTCACTTTATAATGCAGTATGTACATATACATTTATACTGGTGGAAGACTTTTTTAAAGTAGGAACACCTGACACCGTACTCGGTTTACCAAAAGTACATTACGTGTGTCTGGAGGAACACAGGGATTTGAGTCTTTGCAGACCATTGACATGCACTAATAGACAGGAGAGAGAGCACAGAGAGAAGAACAGGTACCAAAAGCTACAATATTTATTGCATGAAATATATTATACTATGCATATGAACATCTCTTTTATGTTGACGTTATACTGCGCTGTAAGCCTTATCTTTATCCACAACAACATAGTCATTAAGATGTCGTTATAGTGTTGTAGAAGTATAGAGTTACAAACAATGGAAAACTGGAAATATAATCAGTTGCAGGTTTATTAACAAAAATCTGCATGTATGCAAAATCAAGAAATATAAATATAGGTAAATATACAAAACAAATGTAAAAAAATACTACAAAAAAACAAATTAGCTTATTATACAATTATGTACACTATATCTAAATATAGAACATTTAAAAATAGAACGCCTGTGAAGTTTTGTGTATTTTTGTGCAGAAATGTGCAAAATTGTAAGAGGGATGTGCAAAAGTACGCAGTCTTAGTTTCAAGTACCTACAATTAGATGTAAGTATATTGTAAGTAAGCATAGTACTTCCACCACTGTGTATCTTGTATTTATATACAATAAAGTCAATGGAAAAATAACAATGTATTGCACCACAACACTGATAAAAAAGCAAATCTATTGAAATGCAGTTTGTTATTAAGAAGCGTTATTAACCTGAGGCATTGTACAGATGACACATCTATGTATTTTGTATTATGTATCTAAATCTTCAAATTACCTTATCAGATACATTTAGTGGATTAAATGCAATATTTCTCTCTGAAATATAGTGGCGTGGAAGTAGAAAGTAGAAAAACATGTGAATACTGGAAATATTATTAAGAGCTGAGGGGGGTGTCTACTTTTTTCAGCGGACGTGCTCACTGCCTTGGAACACTGTGCATGGATGTGTGTGTGTGAGTGTCTGTTTGTGAGTGTCGAAGTGTGTGTGTAAGCTGCCTCCTCTCGTGCTGCTGACGACAGACTGCCATCGGGATTATAAAAAAAACTACAAATATAAAAACTCCTACAGGAGAACCGTGACCCTGCAGCGGGACTCCCTCTGTCACCTAGCCGGGTTCAGAGCTCTATTTAAGGGGACGATATGAGCCAGCCTCGGCCGGACGAGTTCCAGCCTCCTCCGGAGTGCCCGGTGTTCGAGCCGAGCTGGGAGGAATTCAGAGACCCGTACTCCTTCATCAATAAGATCCGACCCATCGCGGAGAGAACCGGCATCTGTAAGGTCCGGCCGCCCCCGGTGAGTGTGTCTGATTCCCCGGTAACGGAGGGGCGAAATGTCGGTAGAAGGACCGGCTCAAGGAGAGGAGAAACGCTGTAGATTTAAAGGGACTCTCCAACATGGCGGACGTTCATTCTTTGTGCTGCTCACACACACAGAGGCTCACAGTGGTGGGAAGTAACCAAGTACATGTACTCAAGTACTGGAGGATGTTATAAAAAGAAAATATTCCAAAAAAATACTAATCATTAAAAAAGAATGAGGAAAAGTAGTTACACCAAATATACATGGATACAATATTCCTAATATTCATTTTCACATTGTGTGTAATGCCTTGTTTACAGACAACAAATACCTAATTGGGATACAAATAATACATCTTTATGAAAATAAACTAAATCACTAATACACTTACAATGAATATATGACAACTGAAGTAGTGAAGTACATCAATCAAGTTCTGTAAATATTGTAATACATATTTAAAAAAACGATTTGTCATTAAATAAGGACAAGTATTTACACCAAATATAAAAACACCTTACTACAATGAATATTTGACAACTGCAGTATATTATATTTTAAAGTGGAAGCAGGGATTTATATTATACATAATGATAATAATAATAATAATACATGTGATTTCTGGTGCTTTTCCTGGTGCTCAAAGCGCTTACATACATATATTTATGTGCTAAATATACTGAGATGAACCTGGGTCATAGTATTAAAAAAGAGCAATATGTTGTTGACTTGACGTAATGTAAAGTAACCAAGTACATTTACTCAGGTACTGCATTCTACAATAATTACTCAATCAAATAAAGGTAAACATTAAAACACACACGTATTCTCAGTAATAAAGGCCTATATTCAGAGAAGTAAACATTATATACAGCATAAAATAGAATACTCTCTGATTTACCAACCTGCTGACCATATACACATAGTGTAATAAAGAGGTTGTGCACAATAGCTTATAGTATATCCTGGGATAGGCTGCATTATGTAGGTACAACATTTGTACTTTAATTTAACTTTTACTACTGTGTACTTTTCCTCTACTACATGTATTTAATACCTTTAGTTACTTCACAGATGTGGATGAATGGTGTGAAATCTAATCAAGTGTTAAATCAGACTTTAGTTCCACCTGGAGTAAATCCACCAGCTACCCTGCAGTATACAAAGTCATTCAAACTAGCTGCACCTTTACCAGCTTTGAGAACACTTTCATGATCAATCATTATAAAACATATCATATCTATTATTCTGAAATGGACCAATCTGCACAATGACTACTTTTACTGTCGCTACTTTTACTATATTTTGATGAGAATACTTTTCTACTTTCACTTGAGGAACATTTTGAATGCAGGACTTTTACTGTAACAGAGTATTCCTACACTCTGGTACTTCTACTTTTACTCAAGTACAAGACCTGAGTACTTCTACTTTTACTCAAGTACAAGATCTGAGTACTTCTACTTTTAGTCAAGTACAAGATCTGAGTACTTAAGTACTACTTCTCCCAT
>NW_011371146.1:0-2500 GCF_000735185.1 Notothenia coriiceps | reverse complement strand
ATAGAAACAACAGTACCAGGTGTCCAGTCAGCAGGGGACAATTAATGACTTTTGTGTGTGTGTGTGTGTGTGTGTGTGTGTGTGTGTGTGTGTGTGTGTGTGTGTGTGTGTGTGTGTGTGTGTGTGTGTGTGTATATGAATATACTTGTTACCTTCACTTCAGGCTCAGTGATGCACGCTTCCTGCGTACTCTGCATTGCAGCAGTTGCATCTGTCTCTCCTTCCTCCCTTTCTCCTTCATCATCATCAATACCTGGTCAAATAATCGTTCATGCAACCAGTGAAGTGGCTAATGGGTAGAACAAGCATCATACTTTGCTTGAGCTTCATTTATTTTTATGAGGAAGCAAAAAAGCTATCAACTTTAATCACCAGTAACCGTGAGGGGGTCTCACATTAGCGTGGCTCTATTTAAACAGCAGAGGAGGGATTAAGGAGGAAAGAGCAGAACAGATGTCAAAATCTCCTTCCAGAAGTCACATTCTTGAGATATTACTCTGCTGGTTGTTGATTTTCTTTTCTTGAGCTGAAAGTGAAGGTCAGTCAGTCTCCGGGGTTGACATTAGTGCAGCTCTAGACTTTACAGCACCGGAGAGCCCTTTTCTTCTCCTTCCTTCCTGATCTCGGCTGCTGAGCGTTTTATTGGTGTTGCAGTTTTAGTTTGTTTTGAGCCCAGGGTCGACCCAGAGGCCTCGGAAACGACATGTTCTTCTTGCACACCCAGTCCTACTCACTCTCTCTCTATCCCTGAGTGAAATATAAAGTGCTATGAAGATAAAATGGTGTAGTCGTCTAGAGAGGACACTTCAAATCCTGGACACAACAGAGGGAAATCGTTTTGGGGTTCACTGGAGGACATGGGAGGAGCATGACCAGCATGCTTTCAGCTGATTCTCCTCCATTATACTGGAGAAATGAAAGGAAACATGGCAGGGAAAGAAGGGAGTTTTTTCTTTCTTTTTTTCCTTTTGACAAAGAGAATAGTCCAAGTGGCTGAATTCCAACCACCATTGAATAATCTCTAAATTATTGAATGACTGTTATGTGATTGAGGTTGCTTGACCTCAAATCATCTCCAGATTTCCTCCATTTTGAATAGAGATGAGACATAAACGAGGGCAGAAGACCAAAACCTCCCTTTCATTTCTTACCAAGAAGACCCACACATGATAAAATCTTATAATAATGTTCCACACACACAAAGACACAGAGACAGACTCATGCTTTGAATTATTTCTCAAGCCCCCACTGAAATAACACTTCAATATTTCTATAGCCTTCTGATATTAAATAGAGCAGTTCTGACTGACCCTGGGCTTTTGAAAAATAACTTTCAGCCTTGCTGTCTCCGCTCGTCGTTATCCAACTCCTGTGGGACAGCATCCTGGTCTTTGCTTTCTGACAGGGAAACACGGCTAGTCAGAAAACACTGTGGGCACAAAATCAAAGAGGGACTCAGAGAGTGTTGCAGAGAGAGATGCAGACGGGGGGTCATGAGGAGAGGATGCTGTGAGAGACTCTAAAAACAGATGTTCCCTGTACTTTCCCTGTCTCCCCACATTAGTGCAGTGTCCCTCCTTCCTCTCACATGTGTGTCTTACCTCCTGACGTATCTCTCAGTCCCTGCCCCACACTTTTCTGAGCTCTCCAATGCATGTCACAGTCTTCAAGTTCAGTTCAAAGATGCTCTTTGGATGTGAATGTCCTTGCCTCCTGGAAATGTCTTCTTTATTGTCTCATGAAGAATCCATGTAACTAACAAAGCCTCTTTATTACAACTTTCACATTGCTCCTTCCCCGACACGTCCCAGGGCCTGACATTAGTTTTCATTGTTTAGCCCTACTGGTGGAGTGCGTTTATGATCACAATCCAAAACTATAATCATGACTGAAATAACTGAACAACCATCTGATAGATTTGGTAAATTGTGTACACACATTAAGGTAACCCACATAATGAACACACACTCTAAAAATGAATGCAGGCGACCTTTCAACTCCACTTAATTAAATGTATGGTTGCAAGATAAAAATCTGAGTTAATTGATTTAGATAAACATTTTAAGTTGCAAACATTAATTTATAAGTTGTGTTGACGTAATAATGTTGGTAATTACATCAACTTAATATTGTGTGTAATTTGAACTCTGATTTCTGCGTTAATTTACTTAAAACAAAATTCAAGTTGTAGTAAGTAATGCAATTGGCTTGATAACTTCATTGTTCTACACCTTGAGTTAAGGATTTCAAGTCCACTCCCACTTAACATGCCTGGACAAGTTCTGACAGTTAAGACAAATAGAAATATACAAAGGACATTTTAAGGTGAGTGTCATCTTTTGTCATTCAAATACAGTAGCCTTGTAGTTGCATTGTATCGGCAAATTGCTGTTTGACCAAAATTAGCAGCCTTTGAACTGTGAATAGTTCTGTGAGAGGATACAAAGTAGTAGAGGCTACTGTGAGAGTAAAAATACTTTGGTTACTATTGTGATATCGC
>NW_011371145.1:0-4341 GCF_000735185.1 Notothenia coriiceps | reverse complement strand
CATAGCCTCCTTCCCTCAGCCAGGACACTGAACATGGGTCATGGAGGAGTCTTCCAGCAGGACAATGACCCTGATCATACGGCCAAGGCAACAGGAGGGGCTAAAGAAGAAGCACATTGAGGTGAGGGAGGGGCCTAGCCAGTCTCTTTTTGATATTCTTACTCTCACTGTTTATATAAACCTACCATTAAAATGACTGACTGGTCATTTCTTTGTAAATGGGTAAACTTACAAAATCTGCAGGGGATCAAATAATTATTTCCTCCACTGTATATATATATATATGGAAAGAATGTGCAAATAAAGTCACCATTGTACTACAAACACCATGAAAGACATGTGCACCAGGCAGAGGGTCTCTTTGCTCTCGATCCTGGGGAGCACAGTGGCAGCCTCTCCTGGGGGCAGGGAGGGGCCAGAGGAGATGGCGGGGACTTTAGGTGGAAACTAAAGCATGCAACAGCCACATGTGTGTGTGTCTCCTGTGTGTGTCCAGTTGAAGTCCTCCCAGATGTGCAGGGGCAGCTGCAGGCCTTCAGAGGGGGGACAGCTGTGCTCTGCTGCCTGCTGCTGGTCCTGGTCCTGATCCGCTTCACCAGACCCACCGTCAGAGCCCTGCAGAACAGACGTGAGTGCACACACACACACACACACACACACACACACACACACACACACACACACACACACACACACACACACACACACACACACACACACACACAAATACACACACAGTTACACAAACACACACACATAAAAAAGTTTGATACTTTCGAATTAGGATTTGTCAGATTAAAGATGATGTCAAAGAAAGGCAGTTGTTTTAAATCTGATATGATTAAATTCTAGAAATGATCTGCAGTATGTAAATGTGTGTTTAGTGTTCAGGTTGCTATGTTTTTGGTTCTTAGTATCTGAAAGGAGGCAGAACCGCTGGATCGGACCTACGCAGAGTCACAGTGGTAAATCAAACACAAACACACACACACACACACACACACACACACACACACACACACACACACACACACACACACACACACACACACACACACACAGTGTTAAAGGATAAGTGTCCGTCCATCATCATTGGATTTTGTGTGAATCTTAAGCCTGATGGGAGCGTGTTGAGGGATGGACAGAGATTGTTGCTTTGGGTCTGTATATGACATTTCTTCACAAACAACCGTTATAGAATTTGTCTCTCATCTGTCTGAATCTCTCTTTCAGTGGCCTATCGAGGAAAGACTGCAGTTAAAATCAATGAGGGAGAGAAGAGACTTTCCTACCCTGGTAACACACACAGACACACACATCTTCAGTATAATGTATAATGCAGCTTACTCCTGCTCTTGCAGTCAGGCACTCTAAGACTGTGAATCGCTTTCTGTGTGTCAGCTCTGGAGCGCCTGGCAGTCAGTGACAGCAGAGAGCCCTCATCAAACAGGAACAGTGACTACAACTTCTGATATCATTATCACCACCATCACCATCACCACCATCATCATCATCATCATCATCATCATCATCATCATCATCATCATCATCCTTTGCATGCCCATACATGTGGGCTAAACATATGTTTATATATTACCATTACTGTCTGGACTGTATCTAAACTTCATTTAGTTACCCTTGTTACAAATTAATCTGAAAATAACCACTTGAAGTTATGTCCACCTGTCAGAGGTTATATTAAGATGTGAAATGTTCACAGAACCATGCAACATTTTGGAAAGCCACTTAGCAGTTAGCCTTTGAGCTCAAGCTAAAGGCGTCAGGGGCCGCAGAACAGTTTTAACCAGGTGACTTGAATGGTGTTTAGCTTTTTCGCTTACAAAATACAACATCAGCTTGCTCTTTAGTTTTTAGAAGGTGTATTTGAAAAAAAAGATTTGCAGTCCTTGTGGTAATATTGACTGAACGTGTTCCGTACCTGATGGAACAGTAAAAAAAGAGAATCTCAGTGTTCCCAAAATGTTGGAGTATTCCTTTAATTAGGAAAACCATGAAATAAAAACTATGATATTGATTCAATGTCATATGAGTGACTTACACTGTAACTCAAATGTACTTGATTTTTTCTTAATACTGTGAAGTTTATATTTTTTGTAAAATAATCTAAGTTGTGTTTGATCTGTTGTCTTGAAGGACGTGAATGGAAAATATAGACATTGGAGACAATAGGCAGACAAAGAGAAGGAGGAGGAGAGAAGAAGGTGATTACTAAGTGCAGGGATGTGGTTTCCTCTGCCGTTGACACCAACTTCCTGTTTGTGTTATTTCCATTGTAATAGCTCCCCCCCATCTCCCACTCGCTTTCGATTGTGTCTTTTGTTCTCTTTCGCCCGCCTATGTTCTTTGCTCCCCCCTCTCTGTCTCCTGTGTCGGGGTTGAGCTTCACTCAAATGTTAATCATCACACATCTCAGTTATCATCGATTCAGCCACTGGACTGCAGTCTGCCTACATGTTTATTCTGGTATTAGTCACATTTAATTCTAGACAGCTTGAGTGGTTGGGGTGAAGGGCCTTGTTTAGGGGCACCTCAGTGGTAATAACACAGTTCAACGCTTGCTTCTCCAACCTTTAGGCCACCACTGACTGAAATGAGGAACGCGCTTGTGACATCAGATGGTGTAAAGGAACTTCACATTATCTTCATACCATTCTACATCTCCATTTGTCATCATCCTTGTTTCAGCAGCAGCATGCAGCTGTCTTTATAAGAAAAACTTGTCAGACAGACAGAATGTCTCTCACCACAAATATAGGGCATATTTGTCAGAAGTGGAAAATTACTTCAAACTAAGGCAGGAACATGCTGTAACTTTTAACCGGAGGAGAGAGGTTTTTTTATTATTATGAGCTATACTAGAATAATGTCTCGGAGCAACACATAAAGAACATCAAAACCACACCAGTAACCGACCGTGTGCCGGGTGCTTTATGCGGGACATATTGAGCCTTATGGATCAAGATATCTTAAAGGTCACCTATCATGCTATTTTTATGTTAAAAAACATGTCTATGAAGTGTTTTGGCCAAAAAACCAAACAGATCATCCATTCTAACCATGCCTCACATCCCTCTATTTCTCTTCCTGTTACAAATGTGCTGATTCTGGGTATAAACAGGTCTCTCTTGAGAATGACACCCTGTGTCTCAATGAGATTTTCACCTATATAAATAAAAATAAACTTCTTTTAAAAAAATGTACTGAAATGAGAGGCGGCGGAGCTTATGTCGGCTCATGCGGGACCTGGCAGATACTGTCTAAAATGCTGCGGTGATGAAACGCAAGGATTATTAGCTCAAGGATTGTTTCTGAAACAGTATGGAGCTCAAAGGCTTTCTCTCTTGCCGGTTTACCACAAGGTGAGTTCCTTTTTATTTCCTGCTTCTTCACACACATGCTCTCTCCAGTACAGGTTAGCTCTGAGTGTTAGCGATGCTAATGTAAACACCGACCATATAACGTCCAAAACAGTCGGGCATTGTTTCTGGTAGCAACGTTTCTGATAGTGCTGGTGGTCCACCGCCAATATTACGTCATATTGGCCGCAAATCTGGATCAGCTCAGTTATATCCCTGTTTTTAGAGATTTGGGTACGGAGGAAAAGAGAGAGGGTTTTATTTTCTGACGCTGCGTGAGTTCCCTGACACACCGGGGACACACATTGATGTATAAATAATAACCCCCATCCCCAATTCCGGCTCCAGTTCAGGCTCCAGTTCCGGCTCATAGGGGTTTCACAACTACCTATATTTACTAGTCGACAAAAGAGAGGTGTAAAACTGTATTTTGTATTGCAATTCATACAGTTAAGTTAAACACTGTAACAAAGCAGCATTTTAATTTGTGTTACATGCTGCTGTTACATGGCTAATTAAATTAAAAACAGTAACTGTATGTTATGTATGTGTCACATCAGGTGTGACTATGCCTTTAAGATGGCACCGGGAGTTTGGGGATGTGTGAACCGGATACAGTTGGTTGTTGTTGTGTTGTCATCGCAGCGTGTGCAATAACGCAATAACGTGTTCAATAAACGGTAAACCTAAATGTCGTAGTAGTCCATAGTCTTATATATACAACACTGGACTCACCAAATCTACTGCAAAAACTCTGTTAGGAACATAAATGCAACATAAATCCAGTGCGCATTGCGCAACACTTTACTCGCTGTCGCTGTCCTCCTCAATAACCCTTCCAGGTTTTTTGGTTTGCGTTAAGGAAGACCAAAGCATCAACATGTGAGGGAAGGAGACTTGACCGCTGTCGGGTGACTGTGGCTGCGTCTCACTTCTCTTATTTTTTCATTTCCTCGCTCCTCGG
>NW_011371144.1:1140-4009 GCF_000735185.1 Notothenia coriiceps | reverse complement strand
TTCACGTCACCACCTCTAAGCTAAAGGAGGCTAATGTTGGGCTATAAAGGAACTACAGCACGGTCACATGACTTCACGTCACCACAGCTATGCTAAAGGCAGCTAATGTTGGGCGTAATGACGTTTAGCCGTCTCATTTAGACACTTGTTAGCAACTGCCGTTTTTCAATGAAAGAGTTTGAAGATAGGGAACCAGATTTGGTAAAAAGAGTTTTACGACTCATGTTCTGCACCACTCTTTCACATTTCTTCTTTAGAATAAAATGTCTAAAGTGTCATTTGACAGGATGCACTTTGAACTCTGGATATTTTATTGGATTTATTTTGCAATCACCAGGTTGAATGAAGGCGATCAAATCCGAATTTAAGCTGTCGGTCGTTACGCTGTGCACTGGTAAGATCTACAGCAGAGCAACGGGACTAGTTAGCATGTAGCCTGTTAGCTAGCCACTAGATTAGCATTTACATAGGATTGTGATTGCAGTAGAAACTTCTAAAAACTGTTTTAATGATGGGTTCAGTCGCTTTCACATGGAAAAACATTCACTCTGAGGGTAAAAGTTTGTTATTTTGTACAATCATACCTCACTCATCCCAAAGAATTAAGCGAGACTAAGTTACTTAAAGGTGGGGGAGGTAAGTTTGAGAAACCAGCTCGAGATACACTTGTTATATTCCATGGAATGCTCTTAACATCCCGATAGCAATGAATATCTGAAGTGCTTTGACAAAAATCCATAAAAAATATCATCTGTGGAAGCCGTAGTGCTGTGAAAAGCACGACCAATCATCTGAGCCGGCTAAAGTAACTGGATGGCCTACCTGCCTGTCAGCCTTCACACTGATCTCGTGCCCTCATTGGTCATGTGTGCGTTCCTGTGTGTTGGAGGAGGGGCTCTGTGAGGAAGTGGAAGATTTTCTCCCGTTGTGTATTTTCAAATTCTAGCGCACTCGAGCTGCTTTCTCCAAAATGACCTACCCCACCTTTAAGATAACTGTTGCTAGCCACCTGAATGAAATAAACATAAAAATGCAAATTGTTAAGAGAGAAAAATGTCAGAAAACTGATTTAGTAGTATCTGTTTGTTACGTTCCCTCCTAGTCTAGGGGTAGGAAGGGAAGTAACAAAGCACAGAAATGACCAGGCACGAGAAAAAAGAGATCTGAAACCACAAAGGGAGGTTTAATTACCAATGATGGACAAGCAGAAAACGGGCTCACCAGCCAACTTGCAAAACAAATTAAAATACAAATATAATCAGGTCCGAGACAGAGACACCATGCACCAGCCAGAGACAGAGACACCATGCAGCAGCCAGAGGAGAAGGGGAGAGCCACTGCAGCTTTTCTCAGGTCCTTTATGGAAGCCCTGATTGGTGATTGGGAGCACCTGGAGGGAGAAGCTGCACCTGGAGGGAGAGGCTGCACCTGGAGGAGAAGCTGCACCTGGAGGGAGAGGCTGCACCTGGAGGAGAGGCTGCACCTGGAGGAGAGACTGCACCTGGAGGGAGAGGCTGCACCTGGAGGAGAAGCTGCAACTGGAGACAATATAGAGCACAGCAATAAAGTTTGAGATCATTAGCTTACGTTAGCCACCAGATGCTACTAAGACAAATAAAGTGTGTAGCACAACTGTTGAATGAAAGGAAATGAGCTCAAGGGCTTCCTTTCTGATGCATTCAATATGTAATTTGTAATAAAAAACGTGAGTTGGTAAGTGAATAGTCTTGCTTGTCTTTAACCAGCCATTTTACCCTCCATCTCCACATGGTTTTCCAAAAGCAAAATTTTTTTTTTACATGATTGAAATGTTTACAATTCACGCTAACACATTCAGAAAAACCTTGACTTCCAGACCAGGGGACAGGAAATGCTGAAATGCTGACTCATGTCGGGGTTTTAGGACTCATTCCCTCATCAAAACAACAGGAAACTGACAAATCTGCTTTGACCTCTTTCTAGTGATCGCAGCTTCTATGAGTAGAGGAAGAAGCAACAAGCCAACGAAATGAGGAAGAGTTGAAGAAGAAGAAATCTCCATCCACCCGATCTCCGTCTACTCAAACACACACACCTGGTCAAAGAGAGCATGTTTCCAACCCTTCCTCCTCTGTCTCCTCTTCATCGCCATCAACTTTACTTATCGACACATCACAGCAAACTACTGGAAGTCGTACTGTTATGAATCTGTTATCTGTAAAGAAATTGCAATAGATGATTGTAAAAATAAAAAGTGTGGTTTTGTGCATCGTGTGTAAAAAAAACGAACCCAAAAAAACCAAACGTGTGTTTCCAGCTGTAGTGTTTGTTGTATTTGTTGCATAGTTATTGTTGGTGTTTCCTCACAAACACAAGCGGAGCGAACACATCTGGATATATAAATACGAGTTGAGAGGCTTTTAGTAAATGTGCAGTGGTTGTAAATGTAGACCTTTAAATATGCAGTGTTCATGTTCTGTATATAGTATATATAGACTAAATGCAGTATCAGAATACGTTTAAAGGATGGAGTTTATTTCCTATCAGTATGGGGACTCTTCTTCCCCGTGTCTCATGAGATGTTTCTGTGACAGTGAGTTTCGGAGTGTGTGTAGTATTCAGTACAGTTCAGTCGAGATGTCGTAGCGACAGTGTTAACGATTTAAAAAATATATAAATTTGGCACTTCGAAACATCGACTCAAATAAACTTTTAGACGTCTTGTCTTGGAAACTCGAGCTTGTGTCCGCTCGTGTGCACGTGTGGGGAACTGCATGTGTGTGTGTGTGTGTGTGTGTGTGTGTGTGTGTGTGTGTGTGTGTGTGTGTGTGTGTGTGTGTGTGTGTGTGTGTGTGTGTGTGTGTGTGTGTGTGTGAGGTGTGTGTAAATA
>NW_011371144.1:0-1084 GCF_000735185.1 Notothenia coriiceps | reverse complement strand
TGTGTGTGTGTGTGTGTGTGTGTGTGTGTGGGTGTGTGTGTGTGTGTGTGTGTGTGTGTGTGTGTGTGTGTGTGTGTGTGTGTGTGTGTGTGTGTGTGTGTGTGTGAGTGTAAATATATATCATCATGCAGATGTATTATTGCAATAAAAAGCACAGATGCACAGAAAAAAAGAAACTTCCAACTCCTTGTCTGGTCTTGTTTTTATTAATAAGAACTTAAAAAAGTCAGAATACAAAAAAAGTCTCAATTCTGAAAAGAAATGCATTTAAAAAAAAAAAAAAGATTAATTATATTAAAAAAAATTCTAATGAATTCACAATTCAAAAAACAAAATTGAAAAAAGTGAGAATTCTGAAAATAAAAATCCCATAAAGTCCAAATTCAAAAAATACTGTCAGCGTTAGAAAAAAAGTAACAATTCTGATCAAAAACATTTGATAAAAAGTCCAAACGCAAAGAAAAATAAAATGTCTTTGAAAAAAGGCAGAATTATGAAAAAATACCAAGTTATTAGAAAAAGTAGGATTTCCGAAAAAAAGTCAAAAATATAAGAAAGTCAGATTTCTGAAAAAAAGTCAAAATATTTTTAAGAAAGTTGGAATAAAAAAAAGGCAAAATTGTAAAAAATATTGAATATTCCATGAAAAAAGTCATCACTCTGAAAGAAGAGCACATTCTATAAAAAGTCCAAATACAGAATGTGACCTCCTGTTCTTCAGCTCCTCTTCTGATGATTCACCTTTGAGCTGCTTCCTCCCTCTCTTCTTATTCCTCTTTTTCATCAAAGTTAATGTTTAACCAGAAGTTCCCTCAGGCAGGAACACAGAACAAAATGTTCTCCACTTTGATCAATCATTTCCCCGTCTACACGTGCACTGCAACTCAGCAAAAGGTGGGAGAAGAACTATGTTGATTTACTCAGGTGAAATAAATACTATAGAGTCAAATAAAGAGTCAAAGTTAGTGAAGTCATGTGAACAAGTGAAAGCCATCAAAATATACCAACTACTAAAAGTAAATATAGAATTGGTGGGAAGAACCCCTCTTCAATGGTCACACATGCAGAGCACACAGCACACAGT
>NW_011371143.1:0-548 GCF_000735185.1 Notothenia coriiceps | reverse complement strand
ATCTGAAATGCGTACCGTCACTTGAGTCACAAAGTGCATTTGCGTACCGACGTACTTGTGAAGCTTTTCCAGAAGGCAGTTAGATCACCGGACGACAGAGTCGGTCTCCGTGTGCACAGACAGGGCTGCTGTTAACGTCGGTCTGTGCAACGGAAAACTAGGCTACGGAGGGAGACTCCCCCCCCCCCTGACGTTCGTGATACAGAGGGCTTCATCAAACAACTTTGAGTGGAGCCAGAAGTTGGAGTACCAAACACTGACTCCAGGTACTCATCTAAGTACCTCACTGAGAAAGTTATGTGCACCCCTGCTTATAATTATAATGAAAGTGTTCCCCATCAAGAGATGAAAGGGTTGAGCTTTGAACTGAAACACCCTCTGTGGCAGACAGTATTCGATGGCGTTCTTTAACATCTTGTAAACATTTGTAAGTACAGTATGGACGAAATCAACATGTTAACTCCCTCTTCAAGTCAAGAGGAGAAGCAGACAGAATGAAACGTAATGGTGCCACTTGACTGCCTGTGTGTTGGTGATGGGAGGAGTTT